>NW_007064771.1:0-2468 GCF_000164805.1 Carlito syrichta
GTCGGGGTGCCGGGCGAGGACTCGGCGGGGCGTTAAGCGTCCATCCGAACCATCTCACCGGGAAAAGGGATTTGGAATTTCGGCCGGCTGCTCTTCAAGGCAGAGTTGGTCCGCGGTCAGGGGTCTTCCAGACTCACGGCTTCGCGACACCAAGTCCGTGGAGAGGCGACGCCGCGGCCCCCGTGCCCTGCAGGGCTCGAGAGTCCCGGCTCCCCGGGGCGGGGCGGGGGGGGCTGGCCACGCCGCCGGGGGTTCGCCCGCTTGCAGGAGTTAGAGGAAGGGACAGCCGCCGCCGTTTCCCCGCCAGTCTTACACAGACCCTCGACTGGAGCCCCAAGCCATCGAGGCGACAGACGTCCCAGTCTCGGTGGGCTGTGTTTCCACTTAGAACACGAGGATCAGTCTGGGCTTTCCTCTTTCATTCTGGCGCGTCTTTGGTGGGACGGATCCACCCCATGAGGTCCAACATTGAAGACAAAGTTTTAAAGAACCATCTGTTGTGCAAGTTCTCCCATCACCAGCCCAGCCACATCTTCAGAATTTTCAGATCTCATCCCAACAAGGTGAAAAACATTCCTTCCAGCCTCCTGACTGCCCGCAAAATGCCTCATATTCAGGGTTTGCTGTGCAACCCAGCCATGATCAGAGTCCACCCACAAAGGGGTGAATTTGAATCCAAAAAGATCTGAGTTTATTCTTTTTTTAGTGGTACAGAGATCACACATTCAAATTGCCCCGTCCAGTATTTGGTGAAATGAAAATGATCCCAGTCTCTGTAGTGCATTAGTTATATCACATTGGTTGTTCATTGCCATGCACATCTGGAAATTCAGACAGCAGTGACTCTCTGAACTGGTTTGTCATATTGCTCTTCAATATATATTCAGAGTCAAGGTTGTTTGGATTTCAACTGTGGTCACATCTTCGGGTTTTTTAATGGAAACATTTAAACATAGGCGAGGCCTAGCTATTAGTTTATATGGGGAAGTGGGATAAAGTCGCCCAAATCAGTGGCCCTAAAGAAACTCAGATTGGCATGATAGAATCAAGTAACACTGCCGGTACATTTTCAGGATTACTAATTGTTTTAAGTACTGTGAGCCAAGAAAATAGATTCTTACACTCCTTCAGATAAGGAGTCAATCTCAGGGTTCACTGTAGTGTTTGCCCTGCTTTGAGTTCAGACGAACTTTGCAAATCAGTTTAACTCAAAGCCTGCCACCATTCAAAGAGCTTGAGGGGGAGGAGGGGCACCTATGCACACCTTCCCCAAACCCCCACCTGGTAAAGCTGCAGGACTCCAGACCCTCAGACCTCGGCCCATAGTGTGGTGGTGGTTCCACCCACCTCTGCCAGGTGGAGATAGAGGAGACGGTCAGGAGAGCTGAGGGAGGGTCTGACAGGACCATGACTTTGAGGGGCAAGACCCGGCGAGGCAAACTTTGTGACCACGCGCCTACCAACAGCTAGCTGCAGGGCCAGAAGGTATTTGCTTAGACCACACCAGCGACTTCTCTGTCTATGCCGGTCTGCCGTCCCACCATATCCCCCAAAGACAGAGCGTGATGGTGGCATAAGGTCAGCTGGTATTCATTTATCTCCTTGCAGGTAGACTTTCCAAGCAAGAAGAATCCTCATGACATAGGAGGGGTGTGGGAGGGAATAGTGGCTGGGGTTGGGGTTTTCTAAAAAGTCCTTGGGGGAATTTGTGTCCCAGGGCTCTTCGCCCTGCTTTGAAGGTCTGGTTCAGGACGACCCCTCAGCTTAGCAGTAAACGAAAGGGGGACCGAAAGAGCAGGAAGTCTCAAGCCAAGAGAAAACGGCCTTTCCTAAGAACCCACAGGACTCCGAGCCCAGAAGCCCAGCCCTCGGCGCTCCAGGCCTCCACTCCCAGGGAGGGAAAAAAATCTACGCAGGGCCAGCCCTATTTAAGATTCCCACGAGGGGGGTCGAACCCGCCTGCGGTGGACCAGGTGGGAAAGCTTCCATTGGAATGGGTTCGTGTCAGAGACCCCAGGGCTCACTCGCCTTCCCCTGGTTGCTCCGCACGGGATTTAGGGGAGCAGCCGCGTCTCCCACCCCGAGGCAGACGTGGGGGTGGGGGTGGGGACGGCGGTACCAGGCTTCGGGCGTCGAGCTCACGTCCGCCCTCCAAGTGCGCCCTTCCTCCGCCCTCAGAACTCCCTCGCTCCAGCGCCCACTCAGGTCCCTTGACCTGCCGATTACTCTGGGCAGGGGCCCCCACGGAAGCCGGGGACCCGTAAGCTCAGTGACCTTGGATGGGCCTGGGCGTCCCCCACGGATGCCCTCTGAAAGGAAGCTGGAGGAGGAGTCCGAGCTCTCTGTCCAGTTACCTGGGCATGGCTCTAGATCCCGGGGCCGCAGTATCGAGCGGCAAGGGAAGGCAGTCGAGACGGAAGCAGGTGGAACCGGGCCTATGTGGTCTAAACGCCGACGCCGCCGGGGGT
>NW_007064771.1:3107-4185 GCF_000164805.1 Carlito syrichta
CCCCGCGCGCCAGGCCGGTGCTGGCCGCCGAGGGGTGACGCGTCAAGACGTTCAGGAGCGGCTCGAGTGTCCTGGCCTCGCAAACAGAGGGCCAGACGCCCCTTCCCGTGCGCCCGGGGGGGTCAACGCACCCGGACGCGCACGGAGCTTGCCACCCTTCACCTTTGGAAACCGTTTCTCACGCCTCCCCCTCCATTTGCACTTTGGGGCGTTTTTAAGAAAGCAGGACGATGACATTTCTCGCCCCACGTGTGTACGTTTGAGCCCTGGATGTTTTTCAGGTCTCCACCACCAGACCAGGATAGCCCGAGGGGGAGGAGAAGCAAGTTGATCAGCCCCGAAGCTCGGGCTCTGCCTAATTTCTCCGCCCCTCCCACCCGAAAAGCCCACCAGAAGCCGCTTTTGCCTTTCTATGAAAATAAAGTTTAGCAAGAACTCCGGTTTGATTCCCGGCTCAGAGGGCTGGGCTATCCGCCCACGCCCCTGGGCTCCACCCGCCCTCATCCGGAGCGCTTTGTTTTAAAAAGAGACGGGTTAAGTTTCAGCACCGCCGCGTGAATGCCCAAGGAGCTTCGTAGTGGGCGCAGCTTTGACAAAGCAAACCTGAATAGGTGAGAAGTCGTGCCTTGTTTAAAAAAAAGGAAATTCCTTTTTGCTGCGTGTCAGTAACTACTTAAGACATCAACAGCCCCTGCAGCAGGCTGATGGCGACGGATACACTACGGGTGTATCTTGAGATAGCTTGGCTGGGTCCTTACTGGGGAGGAAAAAGAAAGTTGAAGCAATTATCTGAGTAATCCAGCCTTCCCTACCCCCTTCCCCAGAAGCCCTCCCATCTATGCCCCGGAGGAAAGAAGGGTTTCTTTTTGGTTGGTTTGTTGTTTTTGGTGCGTTTGCCCTGGATTATCAGAATCTGCGGCTCTTTGCATTAATACATAAATTCACTCATTAAAAAAAAGCTCGACTGGAGAACTTTTTGACTTCATTTGCTTTGGAGCGCGTTGCCCCAACCCAGGGGTCCAGGTGCGCCCCGCCTGGGTAAAGCGGGTGTCCTTCGCAGTGAACAGGGAGATCCGGT
>NW_007064771.1:4205-5240 GCF_000164805.1 Carlito syrichta
TACTAAGGTCCAATGGCAGTCAAGAGCTGTTTTTCAGAAAGAATAGTTGTCTCTGGAGTTTGGTAGGGCTCTGCTCTATAATGCAAAGGGTCTTCACTGTTATTCACTTATAGATGTCTACCAAAGGCACAAAATACATCCCAACTGCTACTGCCACCTCAAGTACCATTACATCTGCTGGGTCATGTGGTCCAAGTGGCAGGACTGCTTGCATAACAGTCTGGATCTGTTGCAGATTCTTCTCTTGTTCTGGACACACAGAAAACATTTTCACATCACTGGGTAAATGGTCCAACAAACCCTTTTATCTGGTCACCTGGAAAATGGAATGACTCACCCAGATAAGGAGTATGTTTCTTCCAAAATCCAAAAATGCCCAATAATCATTGTGTCTCCCTTTTGGTTGTTGCCAAAATGTAACAGCTTACCCCTAACTTTAGAAGGGGTATTTTGACGTCCTGTCTATCAGTAGTCCGCGGGACATTTCCCCGGGTGTCCATTCATAAGTGTCCGGCCATACTGGAAATTTATGGTTGGAGGGGTGACGTCCCGCACGGCTTCCGAATTCCTCGGCTCTTGCTGCGCCGGGATGGATCCTTCGAGCTGCTTCCTTCAGGAAAGCCCCTGAGCTAGGGGTTTCCGATTCTTGAGATCAAAGGGCGCCGGGCCGCGCAGAGATGCAGGGGCGCTGGGGGGTCCGGCGGTTTGGCTCAATCTGTGTCAGCAACGAAAATGGGGGTTTGGCATGGTGGGACTTGCAGTGATACCACCAGCCCCCAGGCCCGGGGCGCCCAGGGAAGGTGTCGTGGGCGGCCACAGAGGTTGCGCAGTAGGGAGGGCATCAGCTTCTCCGTTCTGAAGGCAACTTTTGCGATTAAGAGATGGTGGCCCGCGTGCGCCAAGTCTTGGGATTGAATCATTCCCTTTCCCCGGAGTTTTTTTTTTTTTTTTGTCTCGAAACCGAGCAGTTGACTTCAGAACCAAGCGGCGAAATTTCTTTCCATTCCTATAGAAGCCGCTGGAGCGGGGGAAGTT
>NW_007064771.1:5260-9084 GCF_000164805.1 Carlito syrichta
CAGGGGAACAGAGGGAGAGCAGAGGCTGGGGGCGTCCAGACCCTGAGCAAGGAATCCAGCACTTACTGTGAAAAATGCGGGCCCCGGGCTTGGGACCAGCATATCTCACTGCAGGAGGCACAGCTGCGTTTGTCAAAACAACTTAAAAAAAAAACTGTCTATTTCCCTATCCCCTCCTCCCATGGGACAGCAGTATGTTTGTTTCTGTTATCTAATTCAGTCGCTCAGTTTGAGCGATTTCCCTGCCCTCTTTTCTGTAACAAGTAGCAGATCTGAATGTCCTCTAAGTTTTTTCCTCACCGTCTGTCGGAAGCCCTGCGAGCTGCCACCACACACCACAAATCCACAAGCTGAACTTCATCCCAATTCCAGAGAGCCTTTCCAGGAAATCCCTAACTAAGAGACCAGACGTTCCGTCCCCCCCACCCCGCTCAGAACTCAGTCCTCCCAGGTGCTCGCTCCACTTTGCCCTCCACACACCAGTCCTCATCCTACCCTTCTGGATTCTACAAGGATCAAAATCTGAGTCCCACTGTAGAGTGAAAAGGAAGACAAAGAGACATTTACAAATGTCTTTCTTAAGCCTGAGATGTCCTTTGGAAAAAAGTCTGAGTAGGCTAACTTTGTTTTAAATCATAATTACTTCATATCAACAAGAACAAATCATTACTACTTTGAGAAGAGAGCATGGATTTCAGAATTATGTTTCTGGAGTTCTATTTACAGCTCGCCTTCCTGACAAGCTGAATGATCTTGGATAAATCACTTAACCTTTCTGATGTCATTTTTAAAAAATCAGTAAAATTGGGTTAGCAAAGTAAACATTTCATTACATTAGACAAATGGGGGAAAGCAGTATACCATGCTGCTAATAAATACTGGTTCCCTTTTGTCTTTCATTCCCTTCAACTTCACCCAAACTCATCATCCTGTAAAAAAGACAACCAACAAGGAAGTCATGAACCATCCTAAGACAATGACAAATAAATCCTTCCAGTGGGAGGTGCTTGCTAACTTAACTGTCTTGTAGAACTTGACAGAGTCCTCAGGGACCCTTACATGCCTATAAGCCCAGCAAAACTTTGGGAGGCGGAGGGAAGAGGATTGCTTGAGCCCACGGGTTCCAGACCTGCCCGAGCAACTTGTCGAGACCTCAACTGTAAAATAAATCAGAAAATTAGCCGGGCGTGATGGCGCATGCCTATAGTTCCATCTACTTGGAAGGCTGAGGTGGAAGGATCATCTGAGACCAGCGGGTTGAGGCTGCGATGGCCGTGAGCATGCTACTGCACTCCATCCTGGGCGACAGAGTGAGACTCTGACTCAAAAAACCCCCAAACACCACAAAAAACAAAACAGCCCACACAAGTGCTCAAAAGTTAAACTCCAAATATCTCACCTTGCTTGTCAATCACACACACAAAAATATGACAGGGTTTCCCAAAAGACTAGAAAAGAAGCAGCCTTTATCAATTTGGTCAAGTTTCAGTCCACCAGGTTTTGTCAGGCTTCATCTCTCAAGATCACACTGGTCATATTTCCCCTCTTCTCCAGGGCCTTCCCAGACCATGATGCCTCCCAGACTCCTGAAATCCCTTGAAGCCAACTGGATTTCTCAGAGTCTTCATTCCAATAAGATAAAAAGTGAAGAAGTGCAACTCAAAGAAGCAGCATCTACCCCGAGGAGGATGGTCCCTGGGGAGCGAAGCTGTCTTGGCTGCCTAGAACATCCCTGGAGATGTTTGCCAGGAGGCTGGGCCTCTGAGTGGGAGTTGACGCTGTGCTCTTTTCTAGCTCATCTCACATTCGAGACCGAATCCGAGATAAACCTAGACACTGTCTGGTGGAGGGGTCAAGTAAAGGAGAAAAGCATCGACAGACCGCTGTTCGCCCCTCCTCTACACATCTCTCTTGGATTGTTAGAAGAGGTGGTAAAGAACTCCTTTAACTGGCCGCAACCTGTGGATCTAGGCCAGTAAAGTGGAATCTGGGAAGCGCTGTTTCAGAGGTGGGCTAGGGCAGGAAGGGAGAGGAGGCTCCTGGGTTTGGCCTCCTGGAAGGAACCGGCAGCCTAAGCCCCAGCTGCAAGAATCAGAGCATGGGCTGGGGTTACTGGCATTCTAAATTGCATCGCAAATAAAACTGGCTAGAGGGTAGGGTGACATATCGCTCTCACACTTTCCACTGAATGACATCTACTTTCAGAGATCCTTATGGGCACAGAGCTTGCTAGAGGCTATCGCCGAAATAAAGTCAAACTCCAAGAGTGTTCACAGGACCAGATAGCAAACCTTATATCACAGATTCAACACAGTGTTTGCCTTGTATATTATGCACCCGTAAGTATGCAGACATAACTTCCTGTGGATAAAGTGCAATGTTACACGGAATGTGCATAAAATATTCTGTAAATGCACTTAAGTTGAATAATTATGCAAACTTTATACAAATCAAAGCATACTGTTGCACACATTGTGTGTGTGGCGGGGAGCGGGGTCATTAAATACTTGTTGTATATAGAACATGTTTCCTACCATGCAGATTTGGCTCTTTTTCTGATGTATATAAGTATAAAAAGTCTGTTAAGTCAGTACTGCATATCATTCAGTACAATTACCCTGTTTGGGAGAAAGAAAACCTAGGCCAGAAACCAAGAATCTGGCCAGTGTCCCAGAGCTAGCTAACTTTAAGGGAAAAATCTGCTTATAACCCTGGTCTGTTGCTCTTACTCTACAGTGAATGAACCTTGCAGGTGGACAGAAGGAATAACTTTATCTTAATTCCACTTTTCTATTCAAGCACAAACATCTGTATACAACTTTCACGTAACCATCCATGTGTATAGAAAGAAAATGATGTGCCCGTTAAGACCCACAGAGACAGCTTTCTCAATAAAAGAAGGTACGTTGCCTAGTACAACACAATCCAATTCAATGTAGAGTTGGAACTGGGCTCGGTTTTGTGAACCACTCCCCAAACCCCATCCCAACTTGCAGTTTTCTATCTGAAAGTTGTCCGGAGACCTCAGACACCACCTCAGACTGGGTTCTTCTCAGTGGGCCTGCCTGAGGAAATCAGAAAGCCTCATTTAAAGGGTCTCCTTCCTTCCATCCAGCAGTTCAGTCTGATGGCTCCATACTGACACCTCTTCCTCTCCCTCGGCCTTTTGGATGGCTCTGTCCAGCCAAGAACTCTGAGAGTGACCCTCAACACCCCTCGGAGGCTACGCAGTAACCCGCAGCCGCCTCTACAACTCAGACGTTGCAGACGTACACATCTCACAACCACCTGCGGGCCTCCAATACCAGAAGGGGGAGGAGGCGTGCCTGGGCAGGCAGGGGGTGGGTGGCTGCGAACAAGATGCGGAAAGAGGTCCCTTTTACCGGGAAACTGGCTGGGATTTTGTCCTCACGGAATTCGGGCCCGGAAGTGCCTTAGCCGGTTTAGGGTGCTGGGGCGAGCTCGTTGAGGCCGGGTGAGCCTCCTTCGGAATTTTGTTTGAGGCTTAGTCTCCAGCTGCCCTCTGGTTCCCGGCCCTTTACGACCGGGCCCATCCTAGACCTGCTGGCGTTCTCTGTTCACGCTCAGGACCGACCCGCCTCTGTCCCAGCACAGCCCCTGAGACGTCAGTGCGCGGGCGGTAGGTGAGAATACAGTTCCTCCATGGTGGCGGAGAGAAGTGAAGAAGCGTCGCCTCCCCCTGCCTTACCCTCTTTAATGCACCCCCAGAGCCTGGGGGACACGCAGGGGATCGGCGTGGGTGTTCTGACCCACACGGCTCTCGATTCGAGCCGCGGCCGGTGGGGGCTGCGCGCGGCGGAGGC
>NW_007064771.1:9104-21742 GCF_000164805.1 Carlito syrichta
GCCCTCCGCGTCCCCGGCTCCGGCGCGCTCTTGCCGCGCGCCCCGGACGCCCAGCGGCAACTCTGCGGAGCGCGGGGCTGCCCCGAAGGGTTCCTCGCCCGCACACCGCCGTGGGGTGGCCCTACGGAGATGGTCCTTCTCTCCCGTCTTCTTTCGTGTGCCCGTATTTTCTCTGTTATCAGCAGAGCGGTTGATTCCCTGTTGCACTCTGCTTTTCTTCTCTGTGTTCTTTTTGGTAACTACAGATTTTTTTGGGGTCAACATTTCCTCAAGTGATATACTTTAGGGTGTAGTTGGCCCACAAAAACGCAATCACTGCATTCTGTGGAGTCAGCTGACTAAGGAGGAAAGAGGAAAAACTCAAGTCTGGATTTCCCTTCTTGTTATAATGGAGCTGGGACCCAGAGCTCACCACAGGCTCCTGTACCTTCGGAGGGAAATTCCTGTACGAGAGCCTAGAAAGTACTACAGAAAAGGCACACGTCCTTAAAAAAGCTGGGGAAAGGAAGAAGGGCATGATTTCCTACAGGCAGATAATTACAAACCCCTAGGAATCACTTTCCTTTAGTCTTTTACTTTCAGGGCTAACTGAATGTAGTCTTGCTGTAAAATTAACCCATTTGTAACTCTCCAATTCTTCTTCTTTTTAATGCAAAATTGCTTTATTTACTTATCTCATTTGCAAAAACAAGACGTGCTTTTCTGGAGTGGGGAGCATGATCTTCTTTTGCCAGAAAAATAAAATAAATTTTCTATAGTATCTACAGTGAATAAGACACCATACTGTTGTGTGACTTGAAACTTCATAAATAGTTGAATGCTATCTGTTAAAGTTTGATCCATGATTACTCAATATTATTACCTTGTTTCGAGTTGTTCAAATTTTAGCTTATTTCTGATTTTAAATTATCAGAAGATATTACAGATGAAATTGATATAGTATAAATTATATTTTCTGACTGTATAGGCTAATAGAATGACATCCAAAAACACTGAATATAATCAATCCATGTATTGAAATATCTCTATCCATTTTTTTCTTTTTTTTGAACTGTGGGAAAGATAAATGTGTGATATGTACATGGGCTTATTATGGGCTTTTAATAAACACAATAGGAAAAACAGTGACTTAAAACACAAAATTTATCAATGAGATTAAATTACTGTTTTAATGTAGTAGCAGAATAACAAATAGATGATAACAGAGCAATTCCTACTTACCAATAGGCGTAAGTCTGTGCTTTAAAGATTCTTGTAAATCCCCAGTATCCAAATTAGAAGACATTCTTGGTGAAATTACAAACAGTCCTTTGGTTTATGGCAGAAATCATTGAACATAAGAAAAAGTGCAACTTGTTAAATATTGTGGCCTTGGGAAGGACACATCAGACTTACAGTAACATTTAGTGAAAGTTAAGAAAAAGCAAAAAAAAAAAAATGCGGAATTAAGAAAGTTACAAGCAAGTCTTTCCCTGGACTCTGTACTTTTTTCAGCATTAGTGACCTGCTGTAAACCATGTATTCAGTTTCATGATGGTTTCTAATCAGAAGAATGGGAACTTTTGATAGGCTTTGACTGATCACATGACTCTATGCAAGTTGATAAGAGGACCCTGTTATAAAGTGACAGCAAAAGAGATAAGAACTCTTGGCAGATAATGACAAAGAAATGATTAACTCAGAAGTGGAAAGGTGCTATGCAGCACAGAGAGTGGAAAGTTGTAAAACTGGAGGGTCAGAAGATCAGACTTAGTGAACAAAACTCCAAACCAACTTAAATCCACTAACTAAACTTAGGTTTGTGACATACCCACTTGATGTCATCACCTCTTTGCATTGAGGAGAACAGACATAGCTCTTCTGACCTCTGTAAATACATCTTAGATGATAACATTGGCAAACGTTAATTATTTAAATGATCCACCCTTTGAAATACTACGGATAACATTTTCAAGCTTATGGTCATTTAATTTATTCATGTTATGGCCAACTCACTTAAAAAAAAAATCATGCCTATTAATTAGATGAGGAGTTAACCTTAGCTTGTCTGTACATTGGTCATTTGGTGAAAAGGGCCACCTATCTATTTATGTCAACAAAGTAAAACTTATACTTTGAGATTAATGCTGGCAAAATAATGAATGTGGAGTTTTTCTTTTTTGAGAAACTTGCCCACAGCAGTTCTTTCTGCCATGAATCTTCCTTTTTCCTTCTCTTCTTCTTGCTAATAAACTGTTTTAAAACTTTAAAAAATAATGAATGTGTATTACATTTTAAATAATCTTGAAACTATCATTCTTTGCTTGGATTTGTAGAGAAAATTGAGTCATGATTTACCATGAAAGAATTATTGCCCAAATGACCAAGTGTAATATTAGGCTTCTGTTGAATATCCCTATTGTTCGTCAAAGTAATAAAATCTGAATTTTTATAGCAAATACATGTTTTTTACCACATTGTGAAACAGTTTGTTTTTCTTGTTTTGATTTTTCTAATGAAGTAAACTTTTGTTTTTTGTTTTTTTTCTTTTTTGGCCTGAGATTCTATTTGGGTGGAAAATGTTTATATATAGCATTTTCCCCATTCAAAATTATATTTCTTAGGATTAGATTTGACTGCATATAATAGAAAAATCAGAACAACTGTGATTTAAACCATTGTTTGCTTATCTTATATTCATAAAAGAAGTTCAGAGGAAGACAATTCAAGGACGGTGCAATGGCTCTACAAGTTTGTTCAGGACCTGAACAATCTTACGAGCCTCCATCTGTTCTGAAGTTCTGAAATTATTCCTAGAGTTCCAGCCATCACTACTAGGAAGAAGAACAGAGGAAGAGGAGAAGAAGTATGTTTTTTTTAAAAGGGTTTTTTTTGGGGGGGGCGGGTGTCAGGATCTTACTCTGTTGCCCAGACTGGAGTGCAGTGGCATGATTTCAGTTCACCACAACCTTGATCTCCTGGACTCAAGCTACCCTCCAGCCTCAGCTGGGATTATAGGTGTGTGTCACCATGCCTAGCTAATTTTTTTGTAGAGATGAGATGCTATGTTGCCCAGACTGGTCTTGAACTCCTGGATTCATGCAATTCTCCTGCCTTAGCTTTCCAAAGTGCTGGGATTACAGGTGTGAGCCACTGCACCCAGTCAAAGTCAAAGGATATTTTCTTAAGGTACTACACAAACATTTTGCTTACATCTTACTTGGCAAGACAGACACATACTCACACTTAGCTGCAAGGGAGGGTGAGAAGTGAAGTACTATAGTTTAGCTGGGCAGCTGAATATATATTCAAACCAAAAAACATTGGGTGATTGCAATTATCCTTATCATTTCTTTGCTATTATTTATTTGAGTTGGAGCCTCACTCCATTGCCCAGACTGGAGTGCAGTGGCACGCTCACGGTCACCCCAGTATAAACCTGCTGGACTCAGGTGATGCTTCCGCCTCAGCCCTCCAAGTAGTTGGAACTATAGGCATGTACTACCATGCCCGGCTAATTTTTAAAAAATTTATTGTAGAGGTGAGGTCTCACCAAGTTGCCCGGGTTGGCCTTGAACCTCTGGGCTTAGAAAATCCTCTCGCCTCGGTCTCCCAAAGTGCTAGGATTATAGGCTTTAGCCACTGAGGCTATTATTTGATTAAATAAACAATAATTTGGCACACTACTTGAAATATGAGTATACGTATGTATATGTTAAAGGACATATGACTGTACAAAGCAGTTGTTCTCTTAAAAATTATGTAGGACTGGGTGCGGTGGCTCACCTGAGTCCAGGGTTTGAGACCAGTCTGGGCAACTTGGCGAGATCTTGTATCTACAATAAATTAAAAAATTGGCCAGGAGTGGTGGTGTGTGCTTGTAGTTCCAGCTACTTGGAAGGCTGAGGCAGAAGGATCACCTGAGCCCAGCAGGACGAAGCTATGGTGGCTGTGAGTGTGCCACTGTACTCCAGCTTGGGTGGCAGGGTGAAACTCCAACTCAAAAAAAAAAAAAATTATGTAGGACTCAAAAAAGTTTTTGCTTATGTGAATTATATCTAATAGTATTTACTGTATTAGAAATCAAAATGAGAAAACTCAAAAATAGTATTTGTAAATATATTAATTTAACAATAATTATATTGCCACTAAAATGACAATAATAAATCCATTACATATTAGTATAAATAGTACATTTTAAATTAAAAACAAAATATATTTTTGAAAATAAAATAATAGAAAGTGGCACTTTCTTTCTTCTTCTTTTTTTTTTTTAGTGAGAAAGCAGGATTTATTGAGAGGACGAAAAACTCCCACAGTGGGAGGGGACCCAAAGGAGTTGCCCCAAAGTGACACTTTCACAAATCTTTTAAATGTCTGTCTGACTCAATAGAAGATAGCTAGGTTCTCACTTCTGCTTCATGCTGTCTGAAGTGTTATATTATTTTGGTTGAAGTGTTTAAGAAAATCTGATCTCACAGACATGAAATTAGAAAGATATGAATATTATAACAATTTTTTCAGATAATTATGGATATTTTTATTTGATACTATACCAAAAATCACACATGATATCTTCTTAAAGATTAGTTGAAATATGGAATTGGAAACTGTATCAGTGAACTTTTTGAACTCTGTTACACTACAATTCTTGAAGCATCTCTTCCATACGCCTGATTTAGTAACATCATACACTGGTAATTTGAAAAATACAGGTTCATTGAATTTTGCAGATTTTCCAAATGTTGACTCATTTCATCACACAATATTAAAAACTCTACTTGCTAATATAACCACTGATCTCACCGTAGGTCTTTAAATATTGGAAAGCTCTCAAACTCATCGTGGCAGATACAAATTGTTCAAGATTCAAATTTTCCCTTGAAAGCTTACATTTTGTCATGAGGAAAAAGTACCATGAGTTGTTTTCCTTGAAATAACAGGTTCACTTCATTTATATTTGAGAAAAATGTCTCCCGAATACCCATGTCTGAATAACCAGAGTTTATCTGTCAGTCATTCTTAAAACGTAAAATTAATGTTTCATTAAAACAGCAACTAGATCAGCTCACAGCTCAAACAACTGCATCAGTTGTTCTTCATACTTTGATTTAACCATTGAATGGTACTTTCATTCAATGAAACTTTCATTGAATGAAAGTTGAAGAACTTTGAAGAACAATTAACAGAACAAAGAACAGTATAATTAAGGGGGAAATTTAATTATATGACTTGACTTTTTAAGTTGCTGCTCTTGAAAAGTAGCATGTTAGTTAAGTTTTACAACGTACATCATAGCCTGAACATACCAGATGTTGTCAGAAATACAACATTGGGATTTTTTTTTTTTAAATAAAACTCAGCTGTCTATTTGGTCTATTTTAAAAATTAACTTTCATATTTGTAGTTTTGTGAAATTAGGGATATGACTGAAGAGAAGAAATTGGCATTGGATTAAAATAGATACCTTTTTTATTAAATATTATGACTCATTTTTTCCCCCCTTAGAATGTTAAAGGGAAGCATGTTGAGATTTCTTCTGTGAATAGAAACTTTTCCCAATCTCATTAGGGTCAACCTTCTAGCCAGGGGCAGTCTGCTCTGAATGTGTTGTGAAGGGGTTTATGGAACACGGGGCTGCTGGGTAATCACTAATGGAAGCTAGGATTTCAGCTGTGGATATGACTTTTCATGAACTCTTTGCAATAAATATAAAGATTATTTTTAAATGTACCTTCCTACACCTTGGAGATATATTGTCAGTTGGTTAGAAGACTGACTTCTGGATAAATAGTTTTATTCATTTTTTTTTAAGGGCAGTTAAGTTAGAAAATTCAAGGAATTTTTCTTGAGCCTTTGAAACTCTCTAGATAGAAGGACTTGGGATTTGTGAGGAGTAATGTCAACGCAATATGTACCTCTAGCACAGGACCTAAGAAAGGACAGATGAATAGAAAGTTGGCTGTCTATATTTTCTCTTAATGAACTCATTAGAATCCAATTAGCCCAATTGTTTAAATTAGAATGTTAAGGTTTGGCACGGTGAGTCACACCTGTAATCTCAGCACTTTGGGAGGCTGAAGTAGGTGGATCTTATGAACTCCAGAAGTTAAAGACCAGCTTGGGCAACATAGTGAGACCCTATCTCTATTTTTTAAAAAATTAAAAAAACTTTTTTAGAAATCAAAAAGGAAATAAGATAGATAAATTAGAATGGAAAAACTATTTGCAACATCATATGGACCCTTGTTAGCTCTGACCATGACTCACAAAGTTGTGCCTTAATTAAAAAGGGATCAATGTGTTATACTTATTGTATAATTAATGAAGTAGGAAGGGGCCGTTTCTAAAATTTTGACTGGACGAGGACCATGCATAAGTTAGAATATACATTTATGCCACTGCCTAGTTTTAGTGTTAAAATTTAAATTTTTTTTTTTTTTATTTTCTGGAAGAAAATCTGCATCAGCAGTCACTAAAGTCTACACATTTTCAAGTCTTTGTGTAGTTTTAAACAATATTGATATTGACATCTCTTTTAAACTCTGTAAATGAGGGGATATACATGTGTACAGATAATGTTTTTTGGTTTTTTTTTTTGAGTTGGAGTCTCTGTCACCCAGACTGGAGTGCAGTAGCTGCTCCCGGCCACCGCAGCCTCGACCTGCTGGGCTCCAGCGATCCTTCCGCCTCAGCCTTCCAAGTAGCTGGAACTACAGGTGTGCACTACCACACCCGGCTAATTTTTGATTTTATTGTAGAGATGAGGTCTCGCCAAGTCGCCCAGGCGGGTCTTGAACCCGCGGACTCAGGCAATCCACTCACCTCAGCCTCCCAAAGCGCGGGATTACAGGCTGAGCCACCGAGCCCGGCTTTACAGATAATGTTTAACTCAATAAACAGACATTGTTGTAGCAAAACTTCACACCTCCTATGAGAGATTTAGCAGTGATTATCTGAAGATTCATGTTACAGAATTTAAGGTCCCTTTCCCCCCTTTGTTTTTCCTTCTTGTTGCTGCTGTGTTTTCATTTCCCCTCTTTCCCCCTTCATGTCAGTTGAGATGCTGGAATACAGCATCTGAATGGCGAAAGTCTCCTCCACTGCCTCTCAGCTGTGTGGTTAGCTTTTAACCCTGCCCGAGACTGACTCACCTCCATTAGGTTTTGGTGGCTTGGGGTCTGAGTGTCCCCTGAAGTCAGAGTCAGAAGTGGCCATGGCACTGGGCTCGGTGTCTCAGCCTGTAATCCCAGCACTTTGGGAGGCTGAGACGAGTGGATTGCCTGAGCCCACGGGTTCAAGACCAACCGGGGCAAATTGGTGGAGACCTCATCTCTACAATAAATTTTAAAAACTAGCTGGGTGTGTAGTGTTCACCTGTAATTCCGGCTACTTGGAAGGCTGAGGCAGAAGGATTTCTAGAGTCCTTCAGGTCATCACTGGGGTGGTTGTGAGTGTGCCATGGCACTCTAGCCTGGGCAACAGAATGAGACTCCAACTCAAAAAAAAAAAAAAAAAAAAAAAAGAAGTGGCCATGGCAATGATTTTTGGCCCAGTCGGTGGACATCAGAATCGTCCCCATTTGAATATCCAACTGGCCTCATAGGTTCAAACTGGCACTGGCTCAAACCTGAATACAGAGCCAGTTTAACATGCTGATAAGTATGCTGTTTTTCTTTTTCTTTTCTTTTCTTTTTGAGTTGGAGCCTCACCCAGGCTAGAGTGCAGTGGCACACTCATGGCCACTGCAGCCTTGATCTGCCAGACTCAGGTGAGCCTTTTGCCTCTGCCTTCCAAGTAGCTGGAACTACATATGCACACCATCACGCCTGACTAGTTTTTTTATTTATTGTAGAGATGAGGTCTTGCCAAGTTGCCCAGGCTAGTCTTGAACCCCTGGACTCAGGTAATCCACTGGCCTCTGCCACCCAAAGTGCTGGGATCACAGGAGTGAAACACTGCACCTAGCCAGCATGCTTTTTTCCCTTTGAGCTTTAAATTATTGTGTTCATCTTTGTATTAATTCCATGTTAGGTTTTTTTTTCTTTCAAATATATAGTGGATTTCAAAATATAATTTTTATTGAAGCCAATTATTTCATCTCTGATTTTAGATGGGAACCCAGAAAGGCCATATATTTCTATGGGTATATTGCACATCTGTAACTACTTTGGAATATATGGGTCCTCTTTTACATTTGCCAAAGTGGGGGATACACATTTGTTAAGACTTTGTATATTATTCAGGCCATGAAATAGCATTGTCCATCAAATCTTCTCAGTTCATTGGCTGTAGCTCTCATTGTTTTCCCGAGAAACCACACAGTTTTGCTTGGTGAATGCAACCTATCTGAGCATGAAAACACATTATGGGATCATGATAGACATGAAGGCAGTATAGCAGGGTATTGAGGATTGGGACTGGAGGTCAAAATGCTCATTAATTCCCATCCTTGTTTCACCCTCTGCTTGATGGCAAAATAGTTTGACCTCTTTAAGTCTTGAATTCCTCATAAGTAAACATGAGAAAAATGATGGAATCCAATAATTTTTAATGTGAGAAGAGAATGAGAAATAAAGTACTCAGTGTCATGTCAGAGAAAGAAAGCTCTCAATACATATTTAGATGTCATCCACAATGAACATGGGCAGTGTGACTCGGGATGTTAGGTGAAAGACACGTCTTCCCTAACGGAATTTAAGAACATATGAAAGTTTCTTCTTTGGACACCAGTTCTCAGCCACACATGCTGCTAGGCACCCAACTGAAGACCTCTAGGATTGACATAATTTTTTTTTGAGTTGGAGTCTCACTCTGTTGCCCAGGATGAAGTGCAGTGGCCGCTCCCGGCCACCGCAGCCTCGACCTGCTGGGCTCCGTCGATCCTTCCGCCTCAGCCTTCCAAGTAGCTGGAACTACAGGCGTGTGCTGCCACGCCCGGCTGATTTTTGATTTATTGTAGATGGAACTACAGGCATGTGCTACCATGCCCAGCTAACTTTTTAAATTTATTTTAGAGATGAGGTCTCACCAAGCTGTCCAGACTGATCTCGAACCCATGGGTTCAGACAATCCTCTCACCTCAGCCTCCCAAAGTGCTGGGATTATAGGTGTGAGCCACCACGCCTGGCTGGATTAATATAATTTAATAGCATCATCAAGTGATTGGTCTTGCTTCTCTTCCTTTTTGTCTGTGGTTAACAAAACACATATAGCACAAAGACTGAATTGTATGCTGTACTACCTGCCTCTAGTCAGACACAATTATTTTTAAGAATGTGCCAGACACAGTGGCTCACGCCTGTACTCCCAGCACTTTGGGAGGCAAAGGTGAGAGGATTGCCTGAGCCCAGCAGGTTGAGGCGGTGGTGGCCATGAGTGTGCCACTGCACTCCACCCTGGGCAACAGAGTGAGATTTCAACTCAAAAAATAAAAAACAAAAATACTATTTGCAGCCGGGCTCGGTGGCTCAGCCTGTAATCCCGCGCCTTTGGGAGGCTGAGGTGACTGGATTGCCTGAGCCCGCGGGTTCGAGACCCGCCTGGGCAACTTGGCGAGACCTCATCTCTACAATAAATCAAAAAATTAGCCGGTCGTGGTAGCGCGCGCCTGTAATTCCAGCTACTCGGGAGGCTGAGGCGGAAGGATCGCCGGAGCCCAGCAGGCGAGGTTGTGGTGGCCGGGAGCGGCCACTGCACTCCAGTCTGGGTGACAGAGTGAGACTCCAACTCAAAAAAAAAAAAAAAAAAAAAAAAATACTATTTGCTATTTGTCATTCTCTTACGTGCTATAAAACTTACTGGCAAGTTGAGGAAACATTATATTAATGAATTACTTTGGTCCTTTGAAGCTTATCTATCAGGTTGATTGAATAGAAATAGGTACTCAGTACTTTGTGAGAAATGAACATATTTTTCTGAAAGAGACTGGAGCAACGTTCACATGTGGTACAAACAACAGGTGCTCAGAACTCAGCCTCAATGCAGTTAACAAACAATTTATGTTTCAGCCACGCTGGGGGTGGGGTACAAAACAAATCGTATCCTCAATTTTTGTGATTCTTTTCTCAATCAAGATACCATCTAACCATTTGCTTCTGGCAAATGTCGGCATTTTCTATGACAGCATTCTGTTTTAAACACCTTCACCAGCTCACTGAACTCATCAGATACCACCACATAGTGTATTTCTAATGGCTCACATTTACGAGAATACATGTTTATAATGATAACACATTATTTGCTAACTGATTTCAGAAAGGATTTGTAAATGATTGACAGATAACTAATGACTCCAAAGTATCTTTGCCAGAATCCAAGAGGTATTCAACAATGTCATCTGAACCCATATTGCACGATGATGTTAAAGTTCAGTTAATCAGTTACAATCACTGTAAACTTCCTGAACACACTCTTCCAAGACCTTATGACATATCTGTTAGGAACGGATATTCTTGCAAAATTGGATTTATGGTGAACACTTTGCGTGAGCATGCCAGAAAGTTTCTTTAAGTATGTTTATAATTTGACTTTATTAGGAATGAGCACCCTAAATTACTCATCATTCAGATAGACTGCGCCAGACATTGGGGAGTTTGTACAGAAGGCTTATAATTACTGAACCGGTTAGTTTCTGCCAAATCATTGCTTAATAGTGCATTTTTACTTCTACCCTTCACTAACAAAAGCATTTGCTCTGATTTTATGTAGGACTTGGGCTAGGGTTGGCAGTTTTTAAAAAATCAACTTTCCTAATAATCCTCTCCCCTGTCCAATTATATAAGATGGTGAGATGGTAGATTCTGAAAAGAGTGGCTAAGTAAAGGTTTCTTCACATTCTTTTTGCTAGCAGTGAGAAATGTGGCACCTGGCAGGAAAGATAAGTGACTTTTACACAGTACTGTTATGGCCAGGTAAATATTACTCACTTTTTATAGCACTAATAATTAAACAGAGCCTTCGTCAATCTTTGGCTATTGAAATGTTTAAGACTTCACTTTCCTATAGGTTTGTACTGAGTTCTCTAAATTTTTTTTTTTTTTTTGAGTTGGAGTCTCACTCTGTCGCCCAGACTGGAGTGCAGTGGCTTCTCCCGGCCACTGCAGCCTCGACCTGCTGGGCTCTGGCGGTCCTTCCACCTCAGCCTTCCAAGTAGCTGGAACTACAAGCATGCACCACCACACTTGCTAATTTTTCTCAATGTATTGTAGAGATGAGATCTTGCCAAGTTGCCCAGGCTGGTCTCAAACCCCTGGGCTCAGGCAATCCTTTGGCTTCTGCCTCCCAGAGTGCTGGAATTACAGGCATGAGCCACCACACCCAGGCAAAAGTAGACTTTTTTTTTTTTTTTTTAATTTATTGTAAAGATGAAGTCGCACCAAGTTGCCCATCACACCTGTGATCCCAGCACTTTGCGAGGCTGAGGTGAGAGGTTTGCCTGAACCCACAGGATTGAGACCCGCCTGGGCAACTTGGTGAGACCTCATCTCTACAATAAATAAAAAAATTAGCCAGGTGTGGTGGTGCACGCCTGTAGTTCCAGCTACTTGGAAGGCTGAGGTGGAGGGATTGCCTGAGCCCAGCAGATCGAGGCTCCAATGGCTGTGAGTGTGCCTCTGTACTCCAGCCTGGGGGAAAGAGTGAGACTCCTACTCAAAAAAAAAAAATGTATATATATATATACATTTTTTATAACTGAGCCTGGTACATAGTATGTAATAAATACATGCTCACTCTTAGGAAGTTCACTTTAGAAGTGTATGAGCGTTTCTTCATTTCTGTTTTTTTTTGAGTTGGAGTCTCACTCTGTCGCTCAGACTAGAGTGCAGTGGCTGCTCCCGGCCACTGCAGCCTCGACCTGCTGGGCTCTGGTGATCCTTCCGCCTCCGCCTTCCAAGTAGCTGGAACTACAGGCACGCGCTACCACGCCCGGCTAATTTTTTGATTTATTGTAGAGATGAGGTCTCACCAAGTTGCCCAGGCGGGTCTCAAACCCACAGGCTAAGGCAATCCACTCACCTCGGCCTCCCAAGGCGTGGGATTACCGGCTGAGCCACCGAGCCCGGCTCTTCATTTCTAAAGTGAAGATGATGTTGTCACCGCTGTGAATATACACAAGGTATTCCCAGTGCCTAAAGTGGTGTCTGGCACATAGCAGGCCTCAGCCCTGGGCCTTGGCAGGTCTCCAGTCTTTAGAATGCCCTCCCTGTGTGTTCACACAGCACCCAGCGTGGAACTCTGTTATAGAACTTCTCTCTCTGTATTGGGATGGCTTGTTTCCACTTTCACCCTTCACTAAAATGTGAGTCCTTTGCCGGCCTCCAGCACCCAGCACAATGGCTCGCACATGTAGACATCTAGTAAGCGTCTGGCAAAGGAGCAATTGTGAGGAGGACGATCTAAGAGGAAAGTTGTTTGAAAGAACAGCGAAGAAGCCGGGCTGGGTGGCTCAGCCAGTAATCCCGCGCCTTTGGGAGGCTGAGGTGAGTGGACTGCCTGAGCCCGTGGGTTCGAGACCCGCCTGGGCAGCGAGACCTCATCTCTACAATAAATCAAAAAATCAGCCGGGCGTGGTAGCGCATGCCTGTAATTCTGGCTGCTCGGAAGGCTGAGGCGAAAGGATCGCCGGAGCCCAGCGGGTCGAGGCTGCGGTGGCCGGG
>NW_007064771.1:21762-28512 GCF_000164805.1 Carlito syrichta
GCACTCCAGTCTGGGCGACAGAGTGAGACTCCAACTCAAAAAAAAAAAAAAGAGAGAGAACAGTGAAGAAAAAGAAGGAAAACCATCATGGGGAACAGTATGATATTATAAGGAAAATAGAGAGGGCTAACAAAAGCGGGAGATGGGGGGAGGGCAAGTTGTTGTGTCTCACTTGTAATCCTAGCATTTAGGGAGGCCAGGGCCAGGAGTTCAAGGCCTGCTTGGGCAACATAGCAAGATCCTGTCTCTGTATTAAAACGAAAACACAAACAAAAAACAATTTTAACAAGGAAGATAATTTGAAGATAACAGGAGCAGTGAAATTGGTGTGTATCTCTGTGGCATTATCTAGGGCTGATCACTTGGGGAAAAAAACTAAGTGAGGGCTGGGCTCGGTGGCTCAGCCTGTAATTCCAGCAGTTTGGGAGGCTGATAAGAACAGATTGCCTGAGCCTGTGGATTCGAGACCCACTCGGGGAACTTGGCAAGACTTGTCTCTACAATAAATAAAAAACGAATCAGGCATGGTAGCTCACGCCTGTAGTTCCAGCTACTTGGAAGGCTGAGGCGGAAGGATCACTGGAGTTCAGCAGGTCGAGGAACGGCCATTGCACTCCAGTCTGGGTGACAGAGTGAGACTCCAACTCCAAAAAAAAAAAAAACTAAGTGAGGAGACTATCTCTGACTGGTAGGGTGGATTCCTCTATGTAGCAATTAATAGCTAACTTTTGTGTCCCTGCTATGTGGCGAACACTGGGCTTAGTTCTGATACAGTTAGTCTCACTAATCATTACAAGCACTCTGAATTAGGTAAATTCTCCCACAGGGAGTTATCTTCTCAGTCCTATATTATATTATATGAGAAAACTGGAGATTTGTGAAGTTAACTTATTTTCTCAAGGTCCACTGGCTAGTAAGAACTGGAGCTGACATTCATGAGTCTGTTCAGTCCTAGAACCCAAGCGCTCATCACTATGCTGTCTTCACTCCTTTATAGGGCTGGGACCAGACCTGGCTTCAGGGCTTGTCAAATAAGGTCAAGTGTGTCCTGTCAGTCACCATGGTAAATTGCACAGCCAGCCCGGCTCTCAGTATTTTCTCCTTTAATAGTTAGACAGACGGTTGTTGACATTCTTAACATGCTATCCAGGGGTCTGTGAAGAGACAAAGTCTTGTAGTAAGAAACCAAATCAAGAAGGTCAGAATGTCCTTTGAGAGACAGCAGAGAGCCCTGGCTTCTGTGTTCCCAGCTTACGGTATGAAGTGGCCATGCCCTTTTCCCTCCTCACTTGTGAG
Source organism: Carlito syrichta (assembly GCF_000164805.1). Classification (NCBI taxonomy): domain Eukaryota; kingdom Metazoa; phylum Chordata; class Mammalia; order Primates; family Tarsiidae; genus Carlito; species Carlito syrichta. Next base: position 23,059 of record NW_007064771.1, read on the forward strand.
ACTTACACTGGCTAGAGAGTCACATCTGTCATCTTTTTGCTTCTGAGTCATCAGTGAATAGAAAATTGAGGACAATGAGTAGACACAGGGGACAGGAGGTCGGATTTTCCTATAATAAATGGTGGAAGAAAAGTACAACATCCATTAAATGGGCAGGGAACATTAACCGGGCATGTGGCAAAATGAAAATCCATTTTATTTTTAAACAAGAGATGTGGCCGGGCTCGGTGGCTCAGCCTGTAATCCCAGCACTTTGGGAGGCCGAGGTGAGTGGATTGCCTGAGCCCATGGGTTTCAGACCCACCAGGGCAACTTGGCAAGACCTCATCTCTACAATAAGTCAAAAACTAGCCGGGCATGGTAGCACATGCCTGTAGTACAGCTACTTGGAGGGCTGAGGCGGAAGGACCACCAGAGCCCAGCAGGTTGAGGCTGCGGTGGCCGGGAGCATGCCACTGCACTCCAGTCTGGGCAACAGAGTGAGACGCCAACTCAAAAAAAACAAAACAAGAGATGTGATTCCTGAAACCCACCCTAACCCTAACCTCCATCAGTTGAGAAGCTAAAAGTCAAAACACTTGAGAATATAATTGTAAAAATCTCAACCTTGCAGGCTTCCAGAGAATGATAATCTAGAGTGCCAGGAGCAACAGACTACTTTAAAATAAAGGCGAGGCCATGCACGGTGGCTCAAGCCTATAATTCCAGCACTTTAGGAGACTGAGGCGGGAGAATTGCCTGAGTCCTGGGGTTCTAGACCAGCAACATGGCAACATGGGCAACTTGGCAAGACCTCGTGTCTCCAATAAATCAAAAAATTATCTGGGCATGGTAGTGCCTGCCTGTAGTTCCAGCTACTTGGAAGGCTGAGGTGGACGTATCATCTGAGCCCAACAGGTCGAGGCTGCAGTAGCCGAGAATGTGCCACTGTAATACATACATAAATACATACACAAACAAATAAAATAAAGATAAGCTTTTCGACTGAGGTGCTCAAGCTTTCTAATTGCAGTTCTAGGGAAATGGCCATAAACAGTCCATTTCCATAGGGGAATCACAGCAGAATGACAAAATACACATTCTTACTGACCCTTATTCTGAATTTCTTTGACTGATATGTTGGGACTTTCGATTCTTGCAAAGAGGCTGCCCACCTGGAGGAAGATTTGAGAAATGCTTTGCCTTTAGTTAATTCATTAAAGGGAGAAATACAGGTGGGTGCAGTAGTTCATTCCTGTAATCCTGACATTTTGGGAGGCCGAGGCAGGAGGATTACTTGAGTTCAGGAGTTTGAGACCAGCCTGGGCAACATTGTGAGACCCTCATCTCTACAAAAAAAGAAGTTACCCAGGCATGTCTATAGTCCCAGCTACTAGGAAGGCTGAGGCAGAAGGATAGCTGGAGCCCAGGAGGTTGGGATTGTGGTGAGCCATGATCATGCACTCCAGACTGGGTGACAGAGTGAGACCACAACTCAAAAAAAAAAAAAAGTAAAAACATTTTACATTCTTTCCCAAATTCAGTCTCAGTCGTGAGTTACTATCGTTAGGCTTGTCTGGCGCTTATCACTCTGTCAGAGATTTGGGGTGTCAGTTAATGGGAGTTAATGATTTGAACAATTAACATTGATTTTTCTTGTTATAGTAGCACCGAAGGTAATCTCTATACCTTATGATGAGAAATGGATGTCATTTGACTTCTGATTTGGCTAGCTGATGAACTTGAGGCATTTAAGAAAAGAAAAATTCACTGGGCTCGGTGGCTTAGCCTGTAATCCCGCGCCTTTGGGAGGCTGAGGTGAGTGGATTGCCTGAGCCCGTGGGTTTGAGACCCGCCTGGGCAGACGAGACCTCATCTCTACAATAAATCAAAAACTCAGCCGGACGTGGTAGCTCATGCCTGTAATTCCGGCTACTTGGAAGACTGAGGCGGAAGGATCGCCGGAGCCCAGCAGGTCGAGGCTGCGGTGGGCGGGAGCGGCCACTGCACTCCAGTCTGGGTGACAGAGTGAGACTCCAACTCAAAAAAAAAAATTTTAAAAAAGAGTATTATAGATTTACCCCTAAGCCAAGCAGTAGGGTCTTTTTTCCAGAGGGGAAAAATTAGGGTTCTGCTGCCAAGGAAGAAAGAATGGGTTGGGATAAGCATTCAATACTGTGTGCCATGTCCCTTAACTTTTGATCTCTGCCTGTCCCCTTTAACATCTATGTCATTTTAGCAATTATTTTCACTTAAGTAGCCAGGCCAGAGTTTGCCAAGGAGAAACGGAGCCCTCTGTGTGTGGAGGATTTAACAGCCTGAGGCAGGAAAAAGACTCACGTGCCAGGAGGTGAGAGAAGTGTGTGTGGGCCATGGAGGGGGTGAGCTTGAGGCCATGCCTCTATCAACAAGCCATCTTTTCCTACCTTCCTGTGTTAAGATGAGATAGGCAAGAACCCTGAGAACCAAAAATAAGCCCAAAGCCACACAGAAAACCCCACACATTTCCCCAGGAATTTTTATGCAACTATATACAGCTGTAAAAGCTGCTGCCAGTTCATTGACCTGGACAGTCATTATCATAATGCACAGAGAGAGTGCAGAAAGAAGATAAAATTGGGCTTGTCAGAACATCCATGGGGAGCTGACAGAGAGCAGAACCAAAATGTATGTGGTTAGTGTGTGTAGACATTATCTCATTTGAATATTTCTGTCCCATCTTCTATCTCACTAATAATAATAGCAAACATTTAAATACTAATTATCATGCACCAGACACACCTTATATTAATTAACTCATTTGTTCAACAACCCAGCAGGTTAAGTACTGCTTTCATCATTCCCATTTTTTAAATTTTTTAGTTTTTTTATTTTTGGGTTGGAGTCTCACTCTGTCACCCAGACTGGAGTGCAATGTCATGCTTACAGCCACCACATCCTTGACCCGTTGGGCTTAGGTGATCCTTCCACTTCAGTCTTCCAAGCAGCTGGAACTACAGGGGGGTGCTACCACACCTGGCTAATTTTTTTTTTAATTCTTAATTTATTGTAGAGACGAAGTCAATTCATGTTGCCCAGGCTAGTCTTGAACCCATGGGCTTAGGCAATCCTCTCGTCTCTGTCTCCCAAAGTGCCGGGATTACAGGTGTGAACCACTGTGCCCATGCATTTAATGATGTTAAATAGAGGTACAGACAGGTTGAATAGCTTGCACAAGATTGAAGAGATTGTAAATGGAAGAAACTAAGATTCCATTCTTTGTTTGTTTGTTTGTTTGTTTCTGAGGAGGAATCTCACTCTTTTGCCTAGGCTGGAGTGCAGTGGCACCCTCATGGCCATCACAGCCTTGATCTGCTGGGATCAGTCCATCCTTCTGCCTCAGTCTTCCAAGTAGCTGGAACTGTAGCCATGTACAACCACATCTGGCTAATTTTTTGATTTATTGTAGAGAGAAGATCTCAACAAGTTGCCCAGGCTGGTCTTGAACTCCCAGGTTCAGGCTCATCTCGTGTCTGCCTCCCAAGGTGCTGAGATTACAGGCATGAGCCACCATTCCTGGCCCATTGTTTATTTTTTGTACCTAGTCACTATATTCTTCTACTTCTTTTAAGAGGTTTGAGCCTGTCAAAGATGCCGCTTTGATATGGTTTTGCCTTATCAAGTGGTTTCACTTAACTTTTGTAAAGAATGTGATACTGCTTGAGGATGTTAAGCAATTCTTTGACCATTCATTTTCTCTCTGCTTTTTAAAAAAATGATTGCTTGGTATCTGACAACATTCTCCAAGTTTAGGTTGCAAATTTAAGCAAGACTCATTTGTAGGAGTATGTGTGCTGGGTGGACCTTCTACTCTGATAATAAATAACTTTAGAGGTGATGATGATTTATATTTATTTATTTATTTGTCTATTTCTCTACTTATTTATTTATTTATTTTTGAGTTGGAATCTCACTCTGTTGCCCAAGCTGGAGTGCAGTGGCACGCTCATGGCCACTGTAGCCTTGACTAGCTGGACTCGGATGATCCTTCTGCCTCAGCCTTCCAAGTAGCTGGAGCTACAGGCACGCACCACCACGCCCAGCTATTTTTTAATTTATTGTAGAGACGAAGTCTCACCAAGTTGCCCAGATGGGTCTTGAACCCCCGGGCTCAGGCAATTCTCTCACCTCGGCCTCCCAAAGTGCTGGGATTATAGACATGAGCCACCACACCGAGCCAGTGATGATGTTTTATACTTGAGTGCCCAAGGCACTGTTTTTCTAGAATACCCTTAATCATACAACTGGGCCTTTTATTCTTGTGTTCTAACAATGCTTAATTAGAGTGGGTCTGTCCATCAGTGAATGAATAAAGAAAATATGCCTTTGGGAGGCAGAGGTGAGAGGATTGCCTTGAGCCAGGGGTTCCAGACCAGCCTAGGCAACTTGATGAGACCTCGTCTCTACAATAAATCATAAAAGTAGTCAGGCATGGTAGAATGTACCTGTAGTTCCAGCCACTTAGAAGGCTGAGGCAGAAGGGTTGCCTGAACCCAGCAGGCTGAGAGGCTGCTGTGGCCATGAGTGTGCCACTGCCCTCCAGCCTGGGTGAAAAAGTGAGACTCCAATTCAAAAAAAGAAAGAAAGGAAAAAGAAAAATATGCTATATATACACAATGGTATATTATTCAGCCATAAAATAGGAATCTTGTCATTTGCAGTAACTTGGATGGAACTGGAGGTCATTGTGAAGTGAAATAAACCAAACACAAAAAGACAAGTATCTCACACCTATAATCCCAGCACTTTGGGGAGGCCGAGGTGAGAGGACTGCCTGAGCCCACAGGTTCAAGATCATCCTGGGCAACTTGGCGAGATCTCATCTCTATAATAAATCAAAAAAAATTTTTTTAACCTACTTATTGAGTTTATTAAATAATAAACAGACTGCCGAAGTCCAGCTCCAGCTGGGTTCAGGGTACCCCAAAGGTAGAGACGGTGTCGGCGATTGGGGGGAAGAAGAAAGAAAGAGAGAGAGAGAGAGAGAAAGAGAGAGAGAGAGAGAGAGAGAGAGAGAGAGAGAGAGACTGGACCCCTGTCTAGTGCAGAAGCCCAATAAATCAAAAATTAACTGGGCATGGTAGCACGTGTCTGTAGTTCCAGCTACTTGGAAGATTGGGGAGGAAGAATCACCTGAACCCAGTAGGTTGAGGTTGAGGTGGCCATGAGCATGCCACTGCACTTCAGCCTGGGTGACAGAGTGAGACTCCAACTCAAAAAAAAAAGAAGAAGCAGCCAGGCTCGGTGGCTCAGCCTGTAATCCCTCGCCTTTGGTGGCTGAGGTGAGTGGATTGCCTGAGCCCGCGGGTTCGAGACCTGCCTGGGCAACTTGGCGAGACCTCATCTCTACAATTTAAAAAAAAAAAAAAATAGCCGGGCGTGGTAGTGCATGCCTGTAGTTCCAGCTACTTGGAAGGCTGAGGCGGAAGGATTGCG
>NW_007064771.1:28671-36033 GCF_000164805.1 Carlito syrichta
GCGACAGAGTGAGACCCAACTCAAAAAAAAAAAAAAAAAAAGAAAGGCAAGTGTTGCATGTTCTCACTCATATGTGGGAGCTAAAAGAGTGGATCTCATAAAGACAGAAAGTAGATAGTGGAATGGTAGTTACTAGAAATAGCTGGAAGAGAATAATTCAAATGCTTCTTGCATGAATAAAGTTAAATACTTAAGGTGAGCCGGGCATGGTGGCTAATGCCTGTAATCCCAGCACTTTGGGAGGCTGAGGCAAGAGGATTGCCTGAGCCCATGGGTTTGAGACCAACCTGGGCAAGACCTCCTCTCTACAATAAATCAAAAAATTAGCCAGGCATGGTGGTGCATGCCTGTAATCCCAGCTACTTGGGAGGCTGAGGTGGAAGGATCACCTCAGCCCAGCAGGTTGAGGCATGGTGGCCGTGAGCATGCCACTGCACTCCAACCTGGGCAACAGAGTGAGACTCCAACTCAAAAAATAAAAATAAAAAATAAGACCAGGAATGTACTTTCTTAGCAGATATGCAGGGGACAATGTGATCTCATAACACACCAAACACAAGTAGGGACAACGTTTTATTGTTTTGTTTAGTTTTTAGTTGAGGTCTCACTCTGTTGCCCAGGTTGGAGTTCAGTGGCATGATCACGACTCACTGCAGCCTCTATCTCCTGGGTTCAGGCTATCTTTCTTTCTCACCCTCCTGAATAGATGTGGCTACAGGCATGTGCCACTATGCCTGGCTAATTTTTTGAGGGTTTTTTTTTTTTTTTGAAAGACAAATTCTCGCTATGTTGTTAGGCTGGTGTTGAGCTCCTGGGTTCAAGCAACCTCCCACTTCAGCTTCCCAAAGTGCTGGGATTATAGGCATGAGCCACAGCCACCGGCCAAGGACAGAGTTAATTCATATGTGGTATAGTCCCAGCATCTCCTTGGTCTTGAGGAACTGGTCATTTTCTCCTACAGCAAATGTCTCTAATTCCTTGACAGATTCCCTCATAATCTCTCCTTGCTACATACTCTTTAGATATTGAGAAGAAAACAGTAAAGCATTTCAGTGCTCCCTGACTAAAGATGAGTTTGTACTGCTCAGGACATTTAAACAACACATCTCAGCCCATGGATTATAACTTCCCTGTCCTCTAACTCCAAAGTCTGCATTCTTCTCACCACAGGACTTGCTCTGACAGAAAAAAAAATAGCACATGGAAGCAAACCATCCTGTTGCCCAGGCTGGAGCTATAGGCATGGGCCACCATGCCTGGCTATTTTTTTTCTATTTATTATAGAGATGAGGTCTCCCAAGTTTCCCAGGTTGGTCTTGAACTGAGCTCAGACAATCTTCTTGCCTCCACCTCCCAAAGTGCTGGGATTACAGGTATGAGCCACCTCAGCCTGCATTTTTTATTTTGAAATGAAAAACTGTTGTTCTTGATGAGTTGTTGATTTGGTTTATATAATTTTGTCTATTTATTTATTTATTTTTAATTTTTTAAATAGAGATGAGGTCTTGCAATGTTACCCAGGTTGGTTTTGAACTCCTGGGCTCAAGCGATCCTCCCACCTCAGCCTGTAATCCCAAAGTGCTGGGATTACAGGCATGAGCCACTATGCCCAGACTATTTACTTATTTTTGATTTATTTTCCCTTTTGTAGTGACAGGGTCATCCAGAAGTACAGTGGTGTGATCATAGTTCACCACAGACTTGAACTCTTGGGTTCAAGTGATTCTCCCACTTTAGCCTCATGAGTAGCTGGGACTGTAAGCATGCATCACCATGCCTAGCTAATTTTTGTTTTTTGTTTTTGTAGAGGCTGACATCTCGTTATGTTGCCCAGACTGGCCTTGAACTCTTGGCCTCATGGTTATACATATTTTATATACCTTCTTCTGAGATGTGTCCTAGAGAGCATGAGGAATATCCTTCAGATTGCCAGGATTTCACTGCTTCCCTTGCATTTGTTTGCACTCTCTGTCATACTGTGTGGAAAGGATAAACATTATCACCTCCGCTGAATGGATAGAAAAAATCAGCCACGAGTGGTTGTGTTGTGACAGGTAACAAGTCAGAGCTGAGATTGAGTGGTGAAGACTCCAAAGGGAAAGGTCATGCCTGTCACTCCGGATCCTGGCCGGCCTCTGCAGAGGCTGGTGGTCTTCCAGAGAAGCCCTCCTCACCACAACACACAGAAAGCTCGCAGCCTGAAATCGATTTGGCTACATTTTTTACACTGGTTTATGTTAAGAACTTAGTTATTCTCTTTTCTTGTTGCTCCTCTGAAAACCAGCAGACATATGTCCTTCCTTGATGACATTTTTTTATTGTAAGGATGTGGGGTACAATTCAGGGTTAGGTATACAAACATTGATCATGCAAGTACCCCTGTTGATGAGGCATGCCCCTCCTCCCCTGGCAGTTTCCCTCAACTGCCAAGCTCCACCCCCCCAACAGTTTCCCATTACTGCCAATCGCTTTCTTTCTTTCTTTCTTTTTTTTGAGTTGGAGTCTCACTCAGTTGCCCAGACTGGAGTGCAGTGGTTGCTCCCGGCCACTGCAGCCTCGACCTGCTGGGCTCCGGCGATCCTTCCGCCTTAGCCTTCTAAGTAGCTGGAACTACAGGTGCGCGCTACCACACCCAGCTAATTTTTTGATTTATTGTAGAGATGAAGTCTTGCCAAGTTGCCCAGGCGGGTCTCAAACCCGCGGGCTCAGGCCAATCACTTTCTTATAGCATTATAATTGTTCAAGGTTCTCTTATGAGTGAGAACATATGGAACTCTGTTCTTTGTTTCTGTGATAAGTCACCTAGTATGATCGACTCCAAATCCATCCAGAGTCTCACTCTGCTGTCCAGGCTGGAGGGCAGGTGCATATTCCCAGCCACCACAGGCTCAACCTGTTGGGATCTGGTGATCCTTCCACCTCAGCCTTCCAAGTAGCTGGAACTACAGGCATGCACCACCATGCCCAGCTAATTTTTCTTGATTTATTGTAGAGATGAGGTCTCTTCAAGTTGCCCAGACTGGTCTCGAATCCATGGACTCAGGCAATTCTCTCACCTCGGCCTCCCAAAGTGCTGGGATTATAGGTGTGAGCCATTCCGCCTGGCCCAATGACTTTCAAAGAATAGATAATACCCATCAAATCTTTTATGCCAGAACAGCCACATTAGAACAAAATCCCTTTGCATAAGTAACAAAAAAATTATTTTAAAGATGTGGGTGCAGTCATAAATAAGAACAAAATCATGAAATTCACAGCAACCTGGATAGACTTAGAGGATATAATACTGAGTGATCTTTCACAGAAACAAAGAACTGAGTATCACATGTTCTCACTCATAAGGGGACCTTGAACAATGATCGTAATTCAATAAGAAAAGGATTGGCAGTCGTGGGAAACTGCCAGGAGGGGGATGGGGAAGAGGGATTGGCAGTAGTGGGAATCTGCCTGGGGAAGGAGGGGCACACCTCATCAACAAGGGTACCTGCATAATGAACATTTGTACACCTAACCCTGAATTGTACCCCACCTCTTTAAAATACAAAAATAATTCTTAAAAATGTGGGGTACAGCCAGGCTCGGTGGCTCAGCCTATAATTCCGTGCCTTTGGGAGGCTGAGGTGAGTGGATTGCCTGAGCCCGCGGGTTCGAGACCTGCCTGGGCAATGAGACCTCATCTCTACAATAAATCAAAAATTAGCCGGGTGTGGTAGTGCGCGCTTGTAATTCCGGCTACTCGGAAGGCTGAGGCGGAAGGATCGCCGGAGCCCAGCAGGTCGAGGCTGCGGTGGCGACAGAGTGAGACTCCAACTCAAAAAAAAAAAAAAAAAATCAAATTTAAATATACCCAAGTAGACCATTATTTACTTTTAGATTATAAACTATTAGTTTATAATTCTTCTGACTTGAAGAGTAGTGGAATAATTCTTCACATAACATGATCACAGACCTCTGTCATACCATACATATATTTGATAATATGTATAAAAGTTTTTATTATTCCGCTGCATGGACTTTATAAATCTGAATGTGATTGCTAGAGTTGCCCCATCTGATCTTTAATTTGTCTTCCACGATTTCCAGTTGCATTACTTTCCCTATTTGAATCTGAAATCATTTTTTTTTCACAGTCTGATCTATGCTTTGTGCCTTCACTCTGAAATCTGAAATCTGACTAGCTGTATCTAACCTAGTCTAGCCTGCAGCGCTATCCATTGAACACACACTTACAGAGCACCTCTTGTATAACACACATTGGGTGTGGTACTGGGGAGAAAAGAGAAAGAGAACGATTCATGGTCGTGTAGGAGAAAATAGTATGACATCATACCATCATGTCATCAAGTAGCTTCCAAGGCTCCAAATAACTGATATTAGGAGACTGAAGTTGATATTAGTTTGGAAAATAAAAATTACAGCCTCAGACATTATATTCCTCTCCCTAAACTATTTCCAAAGGATGCTGTGTATTGTTCACTTGCTAGGTTAGCATTTGGTCTCTACTAATGAGATGAGAGATTAAACTGACATGTTAAAAATGAAAGGTTGCTGGGCACAGTGTCTCATGCCTGTAATCCCAGCACTTTGGGAGGTAGAGGCAAGAGGATTACCTGAGCCCATGGGTTCCAGACCAGCCTGGGCAACTTGGCAAGACCTTGTCTCTACAATTAAAAAAAAAAAAAAAATTAGCCGGGAGTGGTGGTGCACATCTGTGGTTCCAGCTACTTGGAAGGCTGAGGCAGAAGGATCACCTGAGCCCAGCGGGTTCAGGCTGTGGTGGCTATGATCGTGCCACTGCACTCCAGCCTGGGATGCAGAGAAAGACTAACAGGAAAAAAAAAAAAAAAAAAAAAAGGAAAGAAAAAAAGAAAAAGAGGCCAGGCACAGTGGCTCATGCCTGTAATCCCAGCACTTTGAGAGGCTGAGGAGAGAGGATTGCCTTGAACCCATGGGTTTAAGACTAGCCTGGGCAACATGGCAAGACCTTGTTTCTACAGTAAATTAAAAAAAAAAAAATTAAAGCCGGGCTCGGTGGCTCAGCCTGTAACCCTGTGCTTTGGGAGGCTGAGGTGAGTGGATTGCCTGAGCCTGTGGGTTTGAGACCCGCCTGGGCAACTTGGCGAGACCTCATCTCTACAATAAATAAAAAAATTAGCCAGGTGTGATAGCACACGCCTGTAGTTCCAGCTACTTGGAAGACTGAAGCGGAAGGATTGCTGGAGCCCAGCAGGTCGAGGCTGCGGTGGCCGGGAGCGGCCGCTGCACTCCAGTCTGGGCGACAGAGTGAGACTCCAACTTAAAAAAAAAAAAAAAAAAATTAGCTGGGTGTGGTGATATGCACCTGTAGTTTCAGCTACTTGGAAGACTGAAGTGGAAAGATCACCTGAACCCAGCAGGTCAAGGCTGCAGTGGCTGTGAGTGTGCCACTGCACTCCAACCTGGATGACAGAGTGAGACTCCAAGTCAAAAAAAAAGAGGAAAAAGTGAAAGACCACAATGATGGAAATAATAGACACTGTGGAGATCAATAAGGGAGGAGGTGGGAAGGAGGGTCAGGGTTCAGAAATCACCTATGGTGTGCAGTGTTCACTATCTGGGAAATGGGCCACCTGAGACCCAATTCCTACCACTACACAATATGTCCATGCAACAAAAATGCATGTGTATCCCCTGAATCTAAGTTTTTTAAAAGTGAAAGGCAGCATTAATATTTTGTGTTGTTGGGGGCAAGATGGATGAGTAGATCTTGTTCTTTGTAAGTCTAGTCGTCCTTGTAACAATTGTTACAAGGAGAGACATTTCTGGACCACCAGCAGGTGAACCTATGGGAGGAAAATGAGAATTTTGAATGTAACTGGGAGTTTTGCCCTTTGGGAACTGGTCTGGGGGAGTTGAGTCAGAAAAGCTTTAACTTCAACCTCAATTTGCACTTGGGGCAAGATCTGGAGGCCAGTGTACAATGAGAGCTGTCTGCCAGATCTTTTTAAAAAATCAATCAGACGCATTGTTTGTCCCTTTGGGTTGATAGACATGTTGCAATAAGGTCCTGAACTGTTCACTACCTCTCTATGTACTTTCTGTCTAAAGGCTTGCTACTATTGTGACCTATATTCATGGAACCACAAACAATGGGTTTAACCATTAACTTTCAAACTACTTTTAAATGAATTCTTTTATAAGAAGAGAATTATATAGGCTTCCACTGGTGGCTTAGAGGAAACGAGAAAAGAATTCAGGTTGAACTAGTTTATTAAGGAACCGAAAGTGGGTGGTCAGGATGCTCCTACACCAAGCAGATAACTTGCCTTGACCGGACCATGTCAGATAACACTGTTTAGCTGACATTCCAGTGTCCCTGAAAAACATAATGCATTCTGAAGTTGGTTCAGCTGAGAATAAAATTAAATTGTGGCAACCTCTTGGGTTCATTGAATAAAATTCCCCAATATATCTGAATACTTAGTGTCTACTAGGATATCAGTTGATGTTAAGTATTTATTTTCAAGGCCTTTCCTGGTAGGCCTTGAGAAAGCTACAAGTTACAAAGGATACTTTAATTTCTAAAGTGAAAGGACTGAGGGGAGTAACTGAAACCCTGTTCTCTCACATTCATAATTATTTCCATGAATTTTCACTTCTATTTTAAATTGAGTGGCCAAAAAAAAAAAAAAAAAAAGGAGTAGTCTTTCAGGAAGCTATACAACCCATGTAATGCCCAGGCAAAATAAAGAGATCCTCCCATTGGAGTAGTGAAACTGGCCTTATTTGGATTGCTAATGAATACAATCAGCAACATAGTAGCCCATGTGAGGTTTTTTTCATAGTTTCCGGTTTTTTTTGGCCTTTTCAATGTTTAATTTCTACATGCAGTTTTGAATCACTTGAACTCATGCCATAGTGAAATTTTTTCCTTTGATGTTAGTAATGCCCTTTTCTACCCTTCTAGTAGATTAATTATTTTCCAGAATCTATCTATAGGCTGGTTTAACCTACTGACTCCAATTTTCAGATCAAGAAGCAGAAACACAGTGAGACTAAGAGGTTCAATACGATCTAGGTGTCAGCAAGAGCCACTGTCTCTTGGTTCCAAGCCTGACTTTACTCTCTGGGTCATTAGGCAGTTCCTGATTAATTGCTTTCAGAGTTAAATCTCTAATTCACAAATATATGAGCTGCTTTTATTAAATTATTTAATATATTTTCATCAATGCTTTGACAATTTTATTGTCCATTCCTCTCATCTAACAATTAATTATAAAATGTACCAATGTGAGCCGGGCTTGATGGCTCAACCTGTAATCCCGCACCTTTGGGAGGCTGAGGTGAGTGGATTGCCTGAGCCCGCGGGTTCGAGACCCGCCT
>NW_007064771.1:36107-39105 GCF_000164805.1 Carlito syrichta
GGCGACAGCGTGAGACTCCGACTCAAAAAAAAAAAAAAAAAAAAAAGTACCAATGTGTTGTTGCTATTTTGTATTATTATTCTTATATATTTAAAATTGAATTCCTTAGGGAAGTCAGTGCTCTTTGTGAATCGCCTGAAAAGAATCTGTGACATCTAATTCTTTGCAGCCTCTCTAATGCATAGGACTTCATACACAGTAGTATGAAATTTGAATTGATTTCATTTGTAGTTTGAGAAAACATAAGTTTTAGATTTTGAAGTACTTCTCTGCTGGTTTTAATTGATGAGTCACTGAAGTAGAATTCCTTTTTTTTTTTTTTAACTTGGAGTCTCACTCTGTTGCCAAGGCTAGAGTACAGTGGCATGCTCACAGCCACCGCAGCCCTGACCTGCTGGGCTCAGACGACCCTTCTGTCTCAACCTTCTAAGTAGCTGGAACTACAGAACTACAGGACCATGCTACCACCACTGGCTAATTTTTTGGTTTATTGTAGAGATGAGGTCTCACCAAGTTGCCCAGGCTGGTCTGGAATCCCTGGGCTCAGGCAATTCTCTCACCTCCATCACCCAAAGTACTGGAATTATAGGTGTGAGCGACCGTGTCCCACCAGAACTCTGTATTTACTTAATTATTATCTCAGTAATAGCACACAAAAAATAACTTTATAGAGCTGGGTGTGGTGGCTCATGCCTGTAATCCCAGCACTTTGGGAAGTCAAGAGAGGATTGCTTGAGGCCAGGAGTTCCAGACCAGCTTGGGTAACATAGCAAGACCCCATTTCTACAAAAAATCAAAATATTAGCCAAACTGTGTGGCACACACCAGTAGTCCTAGCTGTTTGGGAGGCTGAGGCAAGAAGATCACTTGAGCCTTAGAGTTTAAAGTGGAAGTGAGCCATGATTGTGCCACTGCACTCCAGCCTGGGCCACAGCATGAGACTCATCTCTAAAATAATTAAATAAATTGTTTTAAAATTTTTTATTTTTGAGTTGGAGTCTTACTCTGTCACCCAGCCTGGAGTGCAGTGGCATGCTCATGGCCATCGCAGCCTTGACCTGATGGACTCAGGCAATCCTTCCACCTCAGCCTTCCAAGTAGCTGGAACCACAGGTGTGTGCCACCACACCAGATTAATTTTTTGATTTATTGTAGAGATGAAGTCTCGCCAAGTTTCCCAGGCTGGTCTTGAACCTGAGGGCTCAGACAATCTTCTCACTTCAGCCTCCCAAAGTGCTGAGATTATAGGCATGAGACACTGTGCTCAGTCTTTTAAAAAAGTTTTTTTATTTTTTATTTTTTATTTTGAGTTGGAGTCTCACTCTGTCACCCAGACTGGAGTGCAGTGGCCGCTCCCGGCCACCACAGCCTCAACCTACTGGGCTCTGGTGATCCTTCCACCTCAGCCTTCCAAGTAGTTGGAACTACAGGTGTGCACTACCATGCCCGGCTAATTTTTAAAATTTTATTGTAGAGATGAGGTCTCGCCAAGTTGCCCAGGTGGGTCTCGAATCTGCGGGCTCAGGGAATCCACTCACCTCAGCCTCCCAAAGTGCTGGGATTACAGGCTGAACCACGCCTGGTTTAAAAAAGTTTTTAAATGACTTTATTGTCAAGGAATGCAGAAAAAGCTGTTTGCTCCTAGATATTCCCTCACTCATTTGCCTTAGGTCCTGTTCCAGGTCCTAATTCCCACTAGGACCTCTTTAAAAGTCAAGGGCAAAACACACCAACCCACCATGATTTTAGTCTGTAGCAATGCTACAAAGGTAGCTTGTCCCTAGATACAGACAGCTGGGGAGGGTAGGCCAAGTTGAAGTATTCTTTATAACATTGTTATTATTATTATTGATAATTGGGAGAGTGAACTTATTTTTTTCTTTTGTAGTCTCACTTTGTTGCCCAACCTAGAGTGCAGTGGTATGATCATGGCTATCATAACCTTAACCTGCTGGGTTTAGGAGATCCTTCTGCCTCAGCCTCCCAAGTAGTTGGGACTACAGGTGCATGCCACCATACCTGGCTAATATTTAGATTTTTTATGGAGACAAGATGAGATCTCACCATATTGCCCAGGCTGGTCTCTAACTCCTGGGCTCAGACAATACTCTCTTCTTGGCCTCCCAAACTGCTGGGATTTCAGACATGAGCCCCTGTACCAGCTTCCTTCTTTTTTTGAGTCATGGTCTCTTTGTTGCCCAGGCTGGAGTGTTGTGTCACATTCTTGTCTCACTGCAACCTTGACCTCCTGCTTCAGTCTCCCAAGTATCTGGGATTACAGACACACACCACCACACCTGGCTAATTTTTTAGTTTTATTTTTGTAGAGATGAGGTCTCACTATGCTGACTGGGCTGGTCTCAAGCTACCGAGCTCAAGCAATCCTCCCACTTTGGCCTCCCAAATTGCTGGGATTATAGGCATGAGCCATCACATCCAACTTCTGGTTGTATATATTTTTTTTTTTTCTTTTTTTTATTTTTTTGAGTTGGAGTCTCACTCTGTCTCCCAGACTGGAGGGCAGCGGGTGCTCCTGGCCACCGCAGCCTCAACCTGCTGGGCTCCGGCGATCCTTCCGCCTCAGCCTTCCGAGTAGCCGGAATTACAGGCATGTGCTACCATGCCCGGCTGATTTTCTGATTTATTGTAGAGATGAGGTCTTGCCAAATTGCCCAGGCGGGTCTCGAGCCTGCGGGCTCAGGCAATCCACTCACCTCAGCCTCCCAAAGTGCTGGGATTACAGGCTGAGCCACCGAGCCCAGCTTGGTTATATACTTCTAATCTGAAAATTTGAAATCCAAAATGCTTCAATGGACATTTCCTTTGAGCGTCAAGTCAGCATTTAAAATGTTTTGTATAATAGCCAGGCTCTGTGGCTCAGCCTGTAATCCCGCGCCTTTGGGAAGCTGAGGTGAGTGGATTGCCTGAGTCCGCGGGTTCGAGACCCACCTGGACAGCGAGACCTCATCTCTACAATAAATTAAAAAATCAGCTGGGC
>NW_007064771.1:39293-46879 GCF_000164805.1 Carlito syrichta
AGCAGGTCGTGGCTGCGGTGGCCGGGAGCGGTCACTACACTCCAGCCTGGGTGACAGAGTAAGACTCCAACTCAAAAACAAAAACAAAAAAAGTGACACAAAGGAGGAGATTGTGGTTCCATTTCTCATTCCATAGTCCCCCCCAGGAACTATGGCAGACAAAATCAAAAGTGTTTAAATAGGCCAGGGCAGTGGCTCAAGCCTGTAATCCCAACACTTTGGGAGGCTGAGGTGAGAGGATTGCCTGAGTCCAGGGGTTTGAGACCAGCCTGGGCAACTTGGTGAGCCCCGTCTCTATGATAATAATAATAATAATAATAATAATAAAACAATTAGCTGGGTGTGGTGGCACATGCCTGTGGTTCCAGATACTTGGAAGACTGAGGTGGAAGGATTGCCTGAGTCCAGCAGGTCGAGTCTGTGGTGGCCATGAGTGTGCCACTGCACTCCAGCTGGGCAACAGAGTGAGATTCCGACTCTAAAAAAAGAAAAAAAAGTGTTTAAATAGCAAGCATGTGGCCATTTCAGCTGTACATGGGGTTCCAGTTGTGGGAAGCACACCTATGGCACAGGGGAAGGCAGCAGTTCATAGTGCATGCCTTCTTACTGCTATAACTGTTCAACTTCATCTAGTAAGTAACTGGAGAACCTGCCCCACTGAAAAGGGTATTGGATTTTCCCTCCTTCTCTTCCATTTTTATTTTTTATTCATATAAATAAAACTCCACCCTGATGTGTTTAAGACAGTTAGGTGCAACCATTCATCTGATCTAAGATTCCACTGAGAATCATACCAGTGTAACCAGATGCGGTGGCTCATGCCTGCAATCCCAGCACTTTGGGAGGCTGAGGTAGGAGGATTGCCTGAGCCCATGGATTTGAGACCATCCTGGGCAACTTGGTGAGACCTCATCTCTACAGTAAATCAAAAAATTAGCTGGGTGTGGAGGTGCGTGCCTGTAATTCCAGCTGCCCAGAAGGCTGAGGGGAAAGGGTCTCCTGAACCCAGCAGTTTGAAGCTGCAGTGGCCGTGAACGTGCCACTGCACTCCAGCCTGGGCAACAGAGTAAGACTCTTAACTAAAAAACAAACAGACAAAAAGCATAAAACAAGCAAACAAAAAATACTGGTGTGATTGAACAAAACACCATGGATGAGCTTTACCAAGTCCCCTCTTTTTATATGAGAAAACAAAGCACAGGATAATAGAATAATCTGGAACAAAGGCACACCCAGTTAGTAGCTTTGTTTGTCACTATATGTCACCCAGTCTATCCTGATACACATGGACTTTAGGAATCCATGTTATCTACCTTAGCACCTAGTAAGTAGCAGGCACTAAGGCAAATATTTACTGTGGTTTCCTCATTTAATAGCTTAATTTTCACAATAATCCAAATGAGTTGCAAATGAAGACATTGAGTCTCAGAGAAGGTATACTAGTTGCCCAAGTTTACTCAACTAGTAAGAACCAGTCTCTCTCAGGCATGTCTGGCTCCAAGATTCTTGCATTTCTGATTAGGGAGTCACTCTCTGAAGGTTTAAAAATACCACCAGTATTTTAAAAATTAACCAGGCTATAGCTGTTGTCTTAGCTGTTCAGAAGGCTGAGACAGTGAGGGTGGGGGTAAAGGTGGGGGACAGAGCTGAGACAGAAAGATCACCTGAGCCCATGAGGTTGAGGCTGCAGTGAGTTATTTTATTTTATTTTTTGAGTTGAAGTCTCACTCTGTCGCCCAGGCTGGAGTGCAGTGGCACACTCATGGCCACCGCAGTGTCGACCTGCTGAGCTCAGGCAATCCTTCTGCCTTAGCCTTCCAAGTAACCAGAACCTACAGGCATGTGCTACCAAGCCCAGCTCGTTTTTTGATTTATTGTAGAGATGAGGTCTCGCCAAGTTGCCCCGGCTGGTCTCAAACCCATGGCCTCAGGCAATTCACTCGTCTCTGCCTCCCAAAGTACTGGGATTACAGGCTGAGTCACTGAGTCCAGCCTGCAATGAGTTATGATCACACCACTGCACTCCTGCTTGAATGACAGAGTGAGAACCTGTCTCAAAGAAAAACAAAAAACAAAAAAAAGTACCAACTGCCACCTTGGAAAACAGGAGAGGAAAAGACCCTCCCTGGCAGAGGTACCCATTATATTCCAGGAGCTGCCAAATGGAAGACACTTTGCAATAGTGTTCAAAAAAGAAAAATTGTTTATTTTATTTTATTTTCTTGGAGTCAGTCTCACTCCATCACCCAGGCTGGAGTGGAGTGGCATGCTCACGGCCGCCACGGCCTCGACCTGCAGAGCTCAGGTGATCCTTCTGCCTCAGGCTTCCAAGCAGCTAGAACCATGGGTGTGTGCAATCACACCTGGCTAATTTTTATAAAGTTTATTGTAGAGATGAGGTCTCACCAAGTTACCCAGGCTGGTCTCTAATCCCTGGCTTCAGGCAGTCCTCATCACCTCCCAAAATGCTGGGATTACAGGCGTTAGCCGCCTGCTTTATGCTTACCTTTTTACAAATCTACCCTAGCAGCTGTATGGATGCTGGTTGATATTAGTGTATTCATAACTTTTACTTTCTGGCATCAAGTTATGGAAAGAGCAGGGACTTCTGAGTCACACTGACCCCAGTTTAAATCTGAACTCATTTTCTTTTTTCCAAGTCTTGGCCTCACTCTGTTGTCTATGCTGGAGTGCAGTGGCGTGATCACAACTCACTGCAGCCTGGATCTCCTGGGCTCAGGTGATCCTCCAACCTCAGCCTCTGGAGTAGCTGGGACTATAGGCATGCATCACCGTGACTGGCTAATGTTTTTCTTTCTTTTGAGATGAGGTTTCACTATGTTGCCCAGGCTGACCTCAAATTCTTGGGCTCAAGCATCCTCCTGTCTCAACCTCCCCAAAGTGCTGGGATTATAGGCATGAGCTATTGTACCTACTTGAACTCAGTCACTTTTTAGCTGTCTGATCTTGGGCAAATTTCTTAACCAACTTGACCCTCAATTTTCTCATCTGTAAAATGAAGATAATATCCACCTTTCAGGATTTAAAATGGATTAAGAAAAAAATATTTAAAGCACCCAATCCAGTGATTCTTATCAGAGCTATTGCCAGTAGTAGTTGTTGCTGTTATAGATATTAAAGAGTCCAGCAAACTGTTTTCCCCAAGATTGTGATTTATGAATTTTTACATCACAGAGAGTCACTAGAAAGAGTTATGAACATTAGAGGGAAGTCCTCACCTAACTGCTTCACTCAATCATTCCCGCTCCCTCTTTGTCTTGTGATTTTTATTTTTCTTTCCTTTTTTTGGTCTTGTGATGTTTTTTTTTTTTAGTTGAAGTCTCACTCTGTCGCCCAGACTAGAGTGCAGTGGCATACTGCCGGCCACTGCACTGCAAACTTGACCTGATGGGCTCCGGCGATCCTTCCACCTCAGCCTTCCAAGTAGCCGGAATTACAGGCATGCGCTACCACACCCGGCTGATTTTCTGATCTATTGTAGAGATGAGGTCTCGCTGCCCAGGCAGGTCTCGAACCCGCAGACTCAGGCAATCCACTCACCTCAGCCTCCCAAAGATGCAGGATTACAGGCTAAGCCACCGAGCCTGGTGTCTTGTGATTTTTAAAGAAAATAAATAAAATTCAGGCTGGGTGTGGTGGCTCACACCTATAATCCCAGCACTTTGAGAGGCCAATGCAGGAGGATTGCTTGAGCCTAGGAGTTTGAGACCAACCTGGGCAACATAGTGAGATCGCATCTCCATGAAAATAAATAAATAGGCCAAGCACAGTAGCTCAACCTATAATCCTAGCACTTTGGAAGGCTGAGGTGAGCGGATTACCTGAGCCCACAGGTTCGAGACCAGCCTGGGCAAATTGGCAAGATCTTGTCTCTTCAATAAATAAAAATTAGCTAGGCATGGTACCACATGCCTGTAGTTCTGGCTACTTGGAAGACTGAGGCTGAAGGATTGCCTGAGCCCAGCAGGTCAATGCTGGGATGCTGTATGTGAGTGTGTGCATGCCACTACACTTCAGCCTGGGTGACAGAGTGAGACTCCAACTCCAACTCCAAAAAAAAAAAAAGAAGAAGAAGGAGGAAATAAAAAATAAATAAATAAATAAATAGGCGAGGTGTGGTGGCTCAGCCTGTAATCCGAGCACTTTGGGAGGCGGAGGAGAGAGGATTGCCTGAGCCTGGGATTCGAGACCAGTCTGGGTAACTTGGTGAGATTTTGTAGATATTTTGTAGATATTGAAGAGATTTTGTCTCTACAATAAATCACAAAACTTAGCTGGATATGGTGTCATGCATCTGTAGTTCCAGCTACTTGGAAGGCTGAAGTGGAAGGATCACCTGAGTCCAGCAGTTGAGTTTGCGGTGGCCGGGAGCATATTACTGCACTCTAGCCTGGGCAACAGAGTGAGACTCCAACTCAAAAAAAAAAAAAAAAAAAAGAAAGAAAGAAAGAAAAAAGGAAAGTAAATAAAGTAAAATAAAAACAAAAAGAAGATCTAGAAGTTTATAATGAGTATAGAATACCAACCCAGATAGAAAATATTGTGACCATTACTCATATTAATTTTAATTAGTCCAGCTGGGTATGGTAGCTCACTCCTGTAATCCCAGTACTTTGGGAGGCTAAAGTGGGAGAATTACTTGAGCCCAGAAGATTGAGACTAGCCTAGACAACATAGTGAGACCTTGTCTCTACAAAAAACAAAACAATTGGTTGGGTGCAGTGGCTCACGCCTGTAATCCCAGCACTTTGGGAGGCCAAGGTGAGAGGATTACCTGAGCCCAGGGATTTGAGACCAACCTGGGCAACTTGGTGACACCTCTTCTCTAAAATAAATCAAGAAAAATTAGCTGCATGTGATGGCGTATTCCTGTAGTTCCAGCTACTTGGAAGGCTGAGGTGGAAGGATTGCTTGAGCCCAGCAGGTAGAGGATGAGGTGACCATGAGCGTGCCACTGCACCCCAGCATGGGTTACAGAATGAGTCCTCAACTAAAAAAAAATAATAATAATAAAAAAATTTTATTAGTCAAAGATCAGCTGGGTGTGGTGGCTCACACCTTTAATCCCAGCACTTTGGGTGGTTTGCTTAAGCTGAGGGGTTTAAGACTAGCCTAGGCAACATAGCAAGATCTCATCTCTACGAAATAATCAAAAAATCAGCCTGACATGGTGGCACGCATTCGTAGTAGTTCCAGCTACTTGGGAGGCTGAGGCTATAGGATCACCTGAGCCCAGGTTGAGGCTGCAGTGAGCCATGATTGTGCCACTGCACTCCAGCCTGGGTGACAGGGTGAGACCTCAATTCAAAAAATAACAAATAAAAAAAAGCTAAAGATCATATACATTGTCAGGATGTAGTGGTTTGTGTCTGTAGTCTCAGCTACTTGGGAGCTGGAGGCAGGCGGAGAGGATAGCTTAAATTCAAGACCAGCCGGGCTCGGTGGCTCAGCCTGTAATCCTGCGCCTTTGGGAGGCTGAGGTGAGTGGATTGCCTGAGCCCGAGACCCACCTGGGCGGCGAGACCTCATCTCTACAATAAATCAAAAAATCAGCCTGGTGTGGTAGCGCACGCCTGTAATTCTGGCTACTTGGAAGGCTGAGGCAGAAAGATCGCTGGAGCCCAGCAGGCGAGGCTGCGGTGGCCAGGAGCGGCCACTGCACTCCAGTCTGGGTGACAGAGTGAGACTCCAACTCAAAAAAAAAAAAAAAAATTCAAGGACAGCCTGGGCAATGTAGAGAGACCCTGTCTCTAGAACAAAAACAAAAACTCATTGGTTCCTCAAGATAGCTATTTTTCAGATGTTCCAACTTTCCTTTGGCATACATAAAAGTAGAACGACGTAATCACTGTCTTCACTTCTGTCTTCTTGCTTTAGTTTTAATTCACTAAGCAAACTTAGGTTATACATATAATTTAAGTCTTCCATTCAAACTGTCAGATTGGTTCCTGTAGAAGGAAAACTTTGAGGACTCTGTTACCTTGGAGATATTTACATCTTCACATCTGCAAAGTTCAGTATATTTATTTATTTTTTGAGTAGGAGTTTCACTCCATCGCCCAGGCTGGAATGCAGTGGCACACTCACAGCCACTTCAGCCTCGACCTGCTGGGCTCAGGTGATCCTTCCACCTCAGCCTCCCAAATAGCTAGAACTACAGGTGGGTGCCACCATGCCTGGTTTAATTTTTTGATTTATTGTAGAGACAAGTTCTCACCAAGTTGCCCAGGCTGGTCTCAAACCTCTGCACTTAGTCCTCTCACCTCGGCCTTCCAAAGTGCTGGGATTACAGGCTTGTGCCACTGTGCCCAGCCTATATTTTTATTTTGAGGCAAGGTTTTAGTCAGAGTGGAGTGCAATGGCATGATTATAATCACCACAACCTCCAACTCCTAGGCTCATGTGATCCTCCTGTGATAGCTTCTCAAGAAGCTGGGACCACAGGCATGTGTCACCAATTTTGGATAATTTTTAAAAAATTTTATTTATTTATTTATTTATTTGGAGTTGGAGTCTCACTCTGTCACCCAGACTGGAGGGCAGTGGCCGCTCCCGGCCACCGCAGACTCGACCTGCTGGGTTCCGGTGATCTTTCCGCTTCAGCCTTCTGAGTAGCTGGAACTACAGGTGTGTGATACCTCGCCCGGCTAATTTTTTGATTTATGGTAGAGATGAGGTCTCGCCAAGTTGCCCAGGCAGGTCTCGAACCTGCGGGCTCAGGCAATCCACTCACCTCAGCCTCCCAAGGTGCGGGGTTACAGGCTGGGCCACCGAGCCCGGCAAAATTTTTATTTTTAGAGATGAAATCTTGCTATGTTGCCCAGGCTGATCTGGAACTCCTGAACTCAAGTGATCCTCCCACCTCAGCTTTCCCAAATGTTGAGATTACAGGTGTGAACTGCCATGCCCTGCTAAACTGGTTTTAATGGCTCTGTTTGGTCTTCCTTTGAGGGACTAAGCAGGACCATACATGAAAGAAGGAAGGCCAGTCAGGTGCAGCGGTTCACACCTGTAATCCCAGCACTTTGGGAAGTAGAGACGGGAGGACTGTCTGAGCCCACGAGTTCGAGAGCAGCCTGGGCAATATAGCAAGACCTTGTCTCTACAATAAATAAAAAAATTAGCTGGGCGTGGTGGTACATGTCTGTGGTTCCAGCTACTTGGACAACTGAAGCAGAAGAATTGCTTGAGCCCACAGGTTGAGGCTGTGTTGGCCATTAGCATGCCACTACACTCCAATCTGGGCAACAGAGTGATACTCAGACTCACAAAAAAGAGAGAAGAAGAATGAAAAAAGGTTTCTGTTACCTTGTAGTTCGTTTATTTATTTAACAGATTTTTATTGAATGCTTCTTCTAAGTCAGTATACTGAGTGCTGGGGATGCCATGATGATAAAACATAAACCCTGACTTTCTAGAAATTTTTCCAGTTCAGTATGAGACTGGACAAGTGAGCAGGCAATAAATCAAAAATAAAGTTTGGTCGGGGGCCGGGCTCGGTGGCTCAGCCTGTAATCCCAGCACTTTGGAAGGCCGAGGTGAGTGGATTGCCTGAACCCGCGGGT
>NW_007064771.1:46899-48339 GCF_000164805.1 Carlito syrichta
AGCCTGTAATCCCAACATTTTGAGAGGCCAAGGCGAGACGATGACCTGAGCCTGGGGGATCAATAGCAACCTAGGCAATTTAATGAGATCTTGTCTCTCCAATAAATAAAAAAAAAACTTGCTGGGCATGGTAGCATAGTTCCAGCTACTTGAAAGATTGAGGCAGAAGGGTCGCCTGAGCCCAGCAGATCGAGGCTGTGGTGGCCTTGAGCATGCCACTGCACTCCAGCCTGGGTGACAAGAGTAAAATTCCAACTCAAAAATCAAACAACCAAATGAAAGTCCATTGGAAATGGAATAGCACTAAGGGCCTATGGGAGAAGTGAACCCTCTCTGTCTTTCGTAGCACTTGGCACCCTGTGTCCTGGGTTAGTTCCTGTCTCCCCCCACCCCCGTACTATAATATTAGTTTTTGTATGCAAGAATCTTTTGTCTAGCCGGGCTTGGTGGCTCAGCCTGTACTCCCACGCCTTTGGGAGGCTGAGGTGAGTGGATTGCCTGAGCCCGCGGGTTCGAGACCCGCCTGGGCAGCGAGACCTCATCTCTACAATAAATCAAAAAATCAGCTGGGCATGGTAGTGTATGCCTGTAATTCCAGCTACTTGGAAGGCTGAGGCGGAAGGATCGCCGGAGCCCAGCAGGTCGAGGCTGCGGTGGCCGAAAGCGGCCACTGCACTCCAGTCTGGGCGACCGAGTGAGACTCCAACTCAAAAAAAAAAAAAAAGAATCTTTTGTCTTATTTTTCTCTGTCCTCCATTACACTCACTTCAGTTCCTAGTAAGTAATCACTGCTCAGTAAATGCTTATAAAATAAAAGTGTTGGTCAGGCACTGTGGCTCATGCCTGTAATCCCAGCACTTTGGGAGGCCAAAACAGGAGGAAACTTTGGGGGCATGTGTTCAAGATCAGTCTGGGCAACATAGTGCAGATTTGGGGTATCACTCTCTCACCAAGGCTCGAGCACAGTGGCACGATCACAGTTCACTGCATGCTCCTGGTCTCAGGCAATCCTGCCTTAGTAGTGGTAGTAGCCGGACTATAGGCACGTGCTAGTCTTGAATCCCTGGGCTCAGGCAATCCTCTCCGCCTCCGAAAGTGCTGGGATTACAGGCGTGAGTCACTTTGCCTGGATTAATATTTTTGTCTTTTGTAGAGACAAGGTCTTGCTTTTTTGCCCAGGTTTGTCTTGAACTCCTGGGTTCAAATGATCCTTCCACCTCAGCATCCCAAAGTGTTGGGATTATAGGCATGAGCCACCACACCTGGACAAGAAATGAATTTTTTAAAAAAAGGGTTATCTCAGCCGGGCTCGGTGGCTCAGTCTGTAATCCCCTGCCTTTGGGAGGTTGAGGTGAGTGAATTGCCTAAGCCCACGGGTTCGAGACCCGCCTGGGCAGGCGAGACCTCATCTCTACAATAAATCAAAAAATTAGCCAGGCA
>NW_007064771.1:48737-59917 GCF_000164805.1 Carlito syrichta
CGCCTCAGCCTTCCAAGTAGCTGGAATTACAGGCATGCGCTACCACGCCCGGCTGATTTTTTGATTTATTGTAGAGATTAGGTCTCGCTGCCCAGGCGGGTCTCGAACCCGTGGGCTCAGGCAATCCACTCACCTCAGCCTCCCAAAGGCGCGGGATTACAGGCTGAGCCACCGAGCCCGGCAAATCTCAGCTTCTAATTTTAATATTGTGAGAATAATGTTATATCATCATAAAAGAAAAAAGTTTATAGGCTGGACTTGGTGACTCATGACTATAATCTCAACACTTTGGGAGGCAGGATTGCTTCAGCCCAGGATTTCAAGACCAGCCTGGGCAACATAACATAGCAGGACCTTGTTTCCTTCTGTATAATTTTTCTTATTTAAAAATTTAATATAAAATAAAAAAGTTTATAAGAAACTTAATTCCACTACCATAGCTCATTTATCAATACATCAAAATTCATGAGTACAGTTCAAAATGTATGGATGACCTCCCATCTTGAGGAGACACTGATGTGGGTAGGGGGATACTTCAGGAAAGTCCCCATCCAGTCCCTTCCCTGGTGGAGCTAGAGCCCAAGACAGAAAAGAGTAAACAAATGCACACAAAATTCCATAAACCGGGCTCGGTGGGGTGGCTCAGCCTGTAATCCCAGCACTTTGGGAGGCTGAGGTGAGCGGATTGCCTGAGCCCGTGGGTTAGAGACCCGCCTGGGCAACTTGGCGAGACCTCATCTCTACAATAAATCAAAAAATGAGCCGGGCATAGTAGCGCGCGCCTGTAGTTCCAGCTACTCAGAAGGCTGAGGCGGAAGGTTTGCTGGAGCCCAGCAGGTCGAGGCTGCGGTGGCCGGGATCGGCCACTGCACTCCAGCAGTCTGGGTGACAGATTGAGACTCCAACTCAAAAAAAAAAGGACCATTGCCTCACTAAGCTATGGTGTGGCTATGTGCTCTTTGAGCTATGGCCAGGCCATGTTTTTCTTAAGCTTTGGCTCCCTCGCCTACCTTGGGGAGGTGAATCTTCTCTTACTCTCTCTCCCTTTATAATTTAGTTCTTAAATAAACTATATTTTCTAATATAAAAAAAAAATTCCAGCTGTGCTCAGTCTCTCCTTTTCTTCTGCTGGCCCAGGACTGGCCCTGAACTCCATAAGCCTCTGGTCAGGAGGGAGGGAGGGAGGGAAGGACCAGGTAGGAGGAAAGCTTGGTGGATTCTGTGGGGAAAGCACCAACTTGAGAGGCAAGCTTCCAATTGGGCCACCTGTTTCTCCCTCCTGGGTTTTACCTGGGGTAGCTACAGCTTCTTAAGAATATTTACAAATCAAAGGCTGCTCCCAGGGCAAAGTCCTAAAGTTGCATTCAGTGTCTTAGAACTCTTTCCCTGTATAGTGGAAAATTGACTTGCAGCATTTTTGTCATTGCAGAAAGTTTAATAGGACAGCATTGGCTATGCTCTTGAGTGATAGCCAAGCTGGAGTAGGCAAAGTGTGTGGTGCCGTCAGCTTTCACAGTTAACATTATTGCCAAAACATTATATTAAAAGAATGGTCAGTTGCAGAGGCTCACACCTGTAGTCCCTGCACTTTGGGAGGCGGAGGCAGGAGGATTGCCTGATCCCATGGATTTGAGACCAGCCTGGGCAACATGATGAGACCTCGTCTTTACGATAAATAAAAAATATAGCTGTGCATGGTGGTGCATACATGGTTCCAGCTACTTGGAGGGCTGAAGCGGAAGGATCGCCTGAGTCCAGCAGGTTGAGGATGTGGTGGCCACGAGTGTGCCACTGCACTCCAGTCTTGGCAACAGAGTGAGACTCTGACTGAAAAAAAAAAAAAAAGAATGGTTACATTCTGATAATGAAGATGAATCAAGACATCAAAATTAGAGATTCCAGAATAAAGATACAAGAATGTAAACAAAAAAAGTGTATTATGGATCAATATATTGTATATATGCATATATAGGATATATATACAGGTTATATATGCATATTGGTGATATATAGGATATAAACACAAATTGAAGGTATACATATTTATCTCAAGTTAAGGTTCCAGAACTGGAGTCAAATATAATGAGAATTGTTCTTCCAATGCAGGGAGACAACATATGATCGACTTGATTGTTGAGCGCTGTAGTTCTAGAAATTCATCAGAGTGACTTTGGAGGCTGTTTGAAAATGTTAGTGCTTATACTGTTGTTGATAGTTTTACCCTCAGAGGATTCTTTTAGAGGTTAACTATCTATTATTGATGTTACATGCAACATGATGTCTCTTCCAGCAAATTAAAAACTGAGATTCCCCCATAAGAGGCAGTGAAAGCCAGGTGTAATGGCTCACGCCTGTAATCCTAGCACTTTGGGAGGCTGAGGTGAGAGGATTGCCTGAGCCCAGGGGTAGCTCATGACTGTAGTTCCAGCTACTTGGAAGGCTGAGGCAGAAGGATCACCTTAGCCCAGCAGGTTGAAGCTAGTGTGGCCATGAGCGTGCCACTGCACTGCAGCCTGGGTGACAGAGACTCCAACTAAAAAAAAAAAAAAAAAAAAGGCAGTGAAAGAATGATATGGCAGCTCTTTGTAAATATCTTGTGCTTGGGAGAATGAACTTGAATTTCATCCAGCAAGTTACTTGTCAGTTAGCAAGGATGTAGCTGCTACTAGAAACTTTGGCTAAATCGAAGTCATTTTGCAGGATCTTTGAACTCTATTCCACTTAGTTTTTAAATGCATTGGCTTAAATAAAACAAGAAGAACAGAAGGGTGACTAGGATAAAGGAGCATACGTATTTCTGTTTCTATGGAAATAACTTGAAAGTTTATTTTCTGCAATTTTTTTTTTTTGAGTTGGAGTCTCACTCTGTCTCCCAGGCTTGGGTGCAGTGGCATGCTCATGGCCACTGTGGCCTGGACTTGCTGGGCTCAGGTGATCCTTCCACCTCAGTCTTCCAAGTAACTGGAACCACAGGCACGTGACACCATGCCCTGCTAATTTTTGATTTATTGTAGAGATGAGGACTCACCAAGTTGCCCAGGCTAGTCTTGAACCCTCAGGCTCAGGCAGTCCTCTCACCTCAGTTTTCCGAAGTGCTGGGATTTGTGTGAGCCACTGTGCCAAACCCAGATTTTTTATTTTGTAAACTTTGGTTATAGAATATGAATTCAGATTTAGACATAGTTTCAGATGCGTGCAAAACATCCAAATATAGATGTTTCTGTTTTTTTTCTCCCCTTTGGTATTTATTTACATGTCATATCATGGGAATCATAGTGAATATTGTACACAGAATACTTGTTTATTTTTTTATTTTTATTTTTTTTTGAGTTGGAGTCTCACTCTGTCGCCCAGATTGGAGTACAGTGGCCGCTCCCAGCCACCGCAGCCTTGACCTGCTGGGCTCTGGTGATCCTTCCGCCTCAGCCTTCCAAGTGGCTAGAATTACAGGCGCACACTACTGCGCCTGGCTGATTTTTAAAAATTTATTGTAGAGATGAGGTCTCGCTGTCCAGGTGGATCTCGAACCCGCGGGCTCAGGCAATCCACTCACCTCAGCCTCCCAAAGGCGCGGGATTACAGGCTGAGCCACCGAGCCTGGCTACTTGTTTATTTTTGTATTAGCATTTTTTCAGTGTTGTTACTTTACAGTTATAATATTTAACTATTTATTTATTTATTTTTGACACAGGATCTCCTATGCTGCCCAGGCTGTAGTCAGTGATGTGATGATTATGGTTCACTGTGGCCTCAGACTCCTGGGCTCAAGTGATCTTCCCATCTTTGCCTCTTAAGTAGCTATATTGCAGGAATGAACCACCATGTCCAGCTAATTTTTTATTTTTTAGAGATAAGTCTTGCTATGTTGGCCAGCTGGTTTCAAACTTCTGACCTCAAGCTGTCCTTTCTCTCAGCCTTCCAAAGTGCTGGGATCACAGGCACAAGCCATTGTACCCAACCTATATTTATAATGGTGTTTTAAAAAATTATTTAATATTTCATCAAGTCTTTGTGTCAACATTTATTTAAGAATTTTTGACTGGATGTGGTGGCTTATGCCTGTAATCCTGCACTTTGAAAGGCAGAAGTGAGAGGATTGCCTGAGTCCCGGGCTTCAAGACCACCAGCCTGGACAACTTGGCCAGACCTCGTCTCTATAATAAATCAAAAAATTAGCCGGATGTGGTGGCACGCACCAGTAGTTCCAGCTACTTGGAAGGCTGAGGCAGAAGAGGGCCGAGACTAGTGGCCGTAAATGTTCTACTGCACTCCAGCCTGGGCAAAAGAGTGAGACTCCTACTCAAAAAAACCCCTAAATAATAAATAAATAAATATTTCCCCCCATCTTCCTGGGAATGGTGGTTTCCAATTATTTGCTATTGTGAATTAATATGCAATAAACATCTTTATCAAATCATCCTCTAGCCGGGCACGGTGGCTCACACCTATAATCCCAACACTTTGGGAAGCCGAGGTGAGAGGATTGCCTCGAGCCAGCAGGCTTGAGACCAGCCCGGGCAAGTTGGGGAGACCTCATCTCGACAATAAAAAAAAAAAATCCAAACCAGCCAATCAACCAATCAATCAAACAAACAAAAATCTATAATGCGTGTACAGGGTCTTACTCTATCACCCAGGCTGGAGTGCAGTGCCACTCCCATGACCACCACAGCCTCGACCTGCTGGGTTCAGGTAGTTCCTTCTGCCTCAGCCTTCCAAGTCACTGGAACTACAGGCTTGCACCACCATGTCCGGCTAATTTTTTCTGGATTTGTTGTAAAGACAAGGTCTTACCATGCTGCCCAGGCTGGTCTCAAATCCATGGGCTCAGGCAATCCTCTCACCTCTGCCTCTCAAAGTGCTGGGATTATAGGTGTGAGCTACCACGCCTAGCTAAATGTTAATATTCTTACTGTTAGCCGGGCTCAGTGGCTCAGCCTGTAATCCCGCGCCTTGGGAGGCTGAGGTGAGTGGATTGCCTGAGCCAGTGGGTTCGAGACCCGCCTGGGCAGCGAGATCTCATCTCTACAATAAATCAAAAAATCAGCTGGGCGTGGTAGTGCATGCCTGTAATTCCGGCTACTCGGAAGGCGGAGGTGGAAGGATCGCAGAAGCCCAGCAGGTGAGGCTGCGGTGGCCGGAAGCGGCCACTGTACTCCAGTCTGGGTGACAGAGTGAGACTCCAACTCAAAAAAAAAAAAAAAAAAATATATATATATATATATATATATTCTTACTGTTATTATTAGTATTCATAGTAATTATTGTTACTGTTAGTATTTATTTTTTATTTCCTAAACTAACAGTTTGAATATCTTTTTCATGTGTTGTTTTTAATTTTCTTCTTGTTTTTAGGGACAAGCTCTTCCTCTGTCACTCAGGTTGGACTGTAATGGTGAGATCACAGATCATTGGTAGCCTTGAATTCTGGGCTAGAGTGATCTTCCTGCCTCAGTTTTCCTACTAGCTGATACTACAGGCTCATGCCACCACACCCAGCTAACTTTTTAGCTTTTTGTAGATGTGGGATCTCACCATGTGACCCAGGCTGGTCTCCAACTCCTGGCCTCCAGTGACACTCCAGTCCCTGTCTCCAAAA
The DNA here is from genome assembly GCF_000164805.1 of Carlito syrichta. Taxonomy (NCBI): domain Eukaryota; kingdom Metazoa; phylum Chordata; class Mammalia; order Primates; family Tarsiidae; genus Carlito; species Carlito syrichta. The sequence goes on from NW_007064771.1 coordinate 54,337, forward strand.
GTGCTGGAATTCCAGGCGTAAGCTCTCATGCCTTGCTCATTTAGATTCTTAAGAATGCAAGAAAGGTGGAACACAGAAGATTTTTAGGGCAGTGAAAATACTCTGTATAATATATTCAGGTGGCCGGGTTTGGTGGCTCACCTTGTAATCCCAGCGCTTTGGGAGGCCGAAGTGAGTGGATTGCCTGAGCCCATGGGTTCGAGACCCGCCTGGGCAACTTGGTGAGACCTCAACTCTACGATATATCAAAAATTGGCTGGACGTCGTAGCGCGTGCCTGTAGTTTCAGCTATTTGTAAGGCTGAGGTGGAAGGATTGACGGAGCCCAGCAGGTCGAGGCTGTGGTGGCTGGGAGCAGCCACTGCACTCCAGTCTGGGTGACAGAGTGAGACTCCAACTCAAAAAAAAAAAAAAAAAAAAAAAAATATATATATATATATATATATATATATATTCAGGTGGATACATGTCATTATACATTTGTCCAGAAATTTGAAGTTTCTTCTGTGTGACTTAGCTGTTTTCATCTTTTTGTTTTTTGAGGTCTTATTTGTTTTCTTGTTTTCGGTTTTTTTTCCCCCCAGGAACAGAATCATACTATATTGCCTAGACTGGAGTGCAGGGACTATCCACAAGCACAATAATAGTGTACTACAGTCTCAAACTCCTGGGCTCAAGGATTCTCTTCTCAAGTGATATTATTATTACTTGGTAATAATAATATCAAATCAAGACCCCCCAAGTATCTGGGTCTTGATTTGATGTTATTATCATTATTATTATTATTGAGGCAGAGGTCTTACTCTGTTGCCTAGGCTGGAGTGCAGTGGCATGATCATGGCTTACTGCAGCCTTGACCTCCTAGGCTCAGGTGATCATTCCACCTCAGTCTCTCAAATAGCTGGAACTACAGCCATGCACCACCTCACCTAGCTTTTATTTTATTTTATTTTATTTGTGGAGACGAGGTCTCACCATGCTATCTAGGCTGGTCTGGAACTCCTGGTCTCAAGCAATCCTCTTGCCTCGGCCTCCCAAAGTGCTGGAATTATAGATATGAGCCATCATGCCCAGCCTTAATTTGTGATTCTTTTTTGTTGTTGTTGTTAGAGTCTCACTCTGATGGCCACTGCAGCCTCCACCTGCTGGGCTCAGGCAATCCTTCCGCCTCAGCCTTCCAGGCACGTGCTACCACATCCAGCTAATTTTTTTAATCATTGTAGAGATGAGGTCTCCTCAAGTTGCCCAGGCTGTCTCGAATCCCTGGGCTCAGGCAATCCTCTCACCTCGGTCTCCCAAAGTGCTGGGATTATAGGTGTGAGCCACCATGCCCGGTCAATTTAGTTATTTTTCATTCATATTTTCTTCTATTATACTACATCTCGGGAATAAATATATATATATATATATTTTGAGTTGGAATCTCACTCTATCACCCAAGTTGGAGTGCAGTGGCACACTCATGGCCACTGCAGCCTCAACCTGCTGGGATCAGGTGATCCTTCCGCCTCAGCCTTCCAAATAGCTGGAACCACAGGCATGCACCACCACGTCTGGCTAATATTTTTTATTTATTATAGATATGAGGTCACACTAAACCCCTGAGCTCAGGCAATCTTCTTGCCTCCCAAAGTGCTGGGATTACAGATGTGAGCCACCAGGCCTGGCTCTGAGAAATCTATTATTAGCATTATTCCAAAAATATGTTTGGTTTTCTGCTAATTTTTAAGGATTCAAAAGTGATTTAGTGTATCCTATTTTGGTGTTTGCTTTTTTGCAGTAAGATAAATTCATTGTCTTGTCTCTTCTCCTGTCCACAGTTATCTAATTATTCAAATAGTCTCTAAAAATAATCTTCCTTTTCTTTCTTTCTTTTTTTTTTTTTTTGAGTTGGAGTCTCACTCTGTCACTCAGACTGGAGTGCAGTGGCCGCTTCCGACCACCGCAGCCTCGACCCGCTGGGCTCCGGCGATTCTTCCGCCTCAGCCTTCCAAGTAGCTGGAATTACAGGCATGCACTACCACGCCCGGCTGATTTTTTGATTTATTGTAGAGATGAGGTCTCGCTGCCCAGGTGGGTCTCGAACCTGCGGTCTCAGGCAATCCACTCACCTCAGCCTCCCAAAGGCGCGGGATTGGCTAATCTTCCTTTTCATTGTTTTGTGATAATTTATTTTTCTTTCTTTCTTACTTTTTTTTTTTTGAGTTGGAGTCTCACTCTGTCGTCCAGACTGGAGTGCAGTGGCCGCTCCCGGCCACCAAAGCCTCGATCTGCTGGGCTCCAGTGATCCTTCCACCTTAGCCTTCCAAGTAGCTAGAACTACAGTCGTGCGCTACCACATCCGGCTAATTTTTTATTTTATTGTAGAGATGAGGTCTCACCAAGTTGCCCAGGCGCTTCTTGAACCTGTGGGCTCAGGCAATCCACTCACCTCAGCCTCCCAAAGCTCTGGGATTACAGGCTGAGCCACTGAGCCCGGCTGATAATTTATTTTTCAAACTTTACCTGCTGTTATGCAACTGTTCTATTCAATAATGAACTGTGATCTGACCATTCCTTGGAGGTCATTAGAACTAGTGGTGTCCAGGAATTTTCACTGTCTTTGCAGAGACCAGCATTTATCAAGAAGCTAGGCCACCGTGTTTGGTGTCACGGGGTAATTATGGGTAGCGTACAAGGAGTCTAGTCTTACTCGAGAGCTGTAAATCTTATCTTAGTAAATAAAATAAAACTGGCTAATGGTCACCAACGATGTATTCTTTTCTTCAAAGGGATGGGCTTGGAAAAGAAGGGGTTTCTTACAACTGCACTAAAACAGCTTTTAAGTAGAAAATGGCCTTATGTCAACCAAGACATGTTAGCCTCATTACACAAACACACCTTTCTCAATTCAGTCCTTTCATGCTACAATCGTTTCCCCACTTACTGAACATCATGAGCGGTTATACCAAAAATACATGTGTTTGTACAAAAATTATGTAAAAGTACTTTATTTTCTAGAAGGACTAGGAGCTGGCTTTCAGTAAAGCATGCCAGGCAGGTTTGTTTCAGAGGAAATAGGCCCTAGTGATCATAATTTGTCTGTCGTGTGTAATTCCAATAATCTGTTTGTAGACATGGTAAACAGGTTGGCTGTCAGTCCCTTAAGCGTCTAGTGAAGGTGAAGTCAGTGTGTTTAGATCTCGGTTGGGAATCTTTGCTTGGATATGCTGAATTCGTTGTAGTGACTTGATGTGATTAGGGGTTTTGGTTCTGTTCCAGTTCAACTGGTGCAGAAAGAAATTATCTTTATGGTCTTCTGAATTTATCTACTAAAAAAAGATGTTTAGGAGGTTGGGCATGGTGGCTCATGCCTATAATCCCAGCACTTTGGGAGGCCAAGGTGAGATAATTGCCTAGGCCCATGAGTTCGAGCCCAGGTCGGGCAACTTGGTGAGACCTCATCTCTACAATAAATCAAAAAAATTAGCCAGGTGTGGTGGTGCGTGCCTATAGTTCCAGCTACTTGGAAGGATCACCTGAGCCCAGCAAGTCGAGGCTATGGTGGCCATGAGCATGCCACTGCACTGCAGCCTGGGTGACAAAGTGAGGCTCAGACTAAAAAAGAAAAAAAAAAAAAAATGTTTAAGAGATGGGGGTTTTGCTGTGTTGCCCCCAAGCTGCAGCACAATGGTGTGATGATCATGGTTCACTGTAATCTTGACATCCTAGACTCAAGTTATCCTCCTTCCTCAGCCTCCTGAATAACTGGGACTAGAGGTGCATGTCAAGGTGCCCAGATAATTTACTTACTTTTCTTATGTGGAAATATCGTGGACTCAGATGCCGTTTAGTCAAAAGTGCAAAAAACTTAGTGAGCTGCACCTCTATGCTTGGAAATGTGGTCTAGGTGTTTACAATTCAGTTGGAGAGGCAAGACTGATGCATATGAAAATTTAACAAGCAGTAAAACCAGTTTATAAACGGGAGCCAGTTGGTGGAACAGTCACTGAGTGAGAGTTCAGCAGGCACTGGGCAGAAGGTGAGGTCACTGTAGAATGAAGGTACCAGTAGCAGCTTCCTAGGTGAGGCTGGTCACAACTGGGTCTTGAAGAATGGGTGAGTGGAGAGTGGAGAAGAAGGAGAGTGGGAAGAAGACCAATGAAAGGTAAAAGGGTTGGGCGTTGGTGGCTTACACCTGTAATCCCAGAACTTTGGGAGGCTGAGGCGAGAGGTTTGCTTGAGTCCAGGGATTTGAGACCAGCCTGGGCAACTTGGCGAGACCTCATCCTACAATAAATAAATAAAAAATTAGCCGGGTGTGGCAGTGCGTTCCTGTAGTTCCAGTTACTCGGTTGGAAGGCTGAGGCTGAAGGATTGCCTGAACCCAGCAGGTAGGGGCTGTGGTGGCCGTAAACGTACCACTACACTCCAGTCTGGGCGACAGAGTAAAACAAAACATTGCAAAACTTTGTTGAATTGTGTTAAAATCATTGGTTGACTGTGAGAAGCATGCCAGACCAAATAAACATCAACAGCATGAGAAAGGTGTGTGCAAAAATTACCCCAAAAAAGCATGGCTCGGTGGCTCAGCCTGTAATCCCACACCTTTGGGAGGCCGAGGTGCATGGATGGCCTGAGCCCACGGGTTCGAGACCCACCTGGGCAACTTGGCGAGACCTCATCTCTACAATAAACTGAAATATCAGCCGAGCGTGGTAGCGCGCGCCTGTAGTTCCGGCTACTCGCAAGGCTGAGGTGGAAGGATAGCCGGAGCCCAGCAGGTCGAGGCTGCGGTGGCCGGGAGCGGCCACTGCACTCCAGTCTGAGTGACAGAGTGAGACTGCAACTCAAAAAAAAAAAAAGAAATCACCCCAAAAGAACTCTTGCATAATGACAATGCACCAGCTCACACAATGCTGTCTGTGAGGGAGCTTTTAGCCAGTTAACAAATAACAGTATTGGAACACCCTCCCTATTCACCTGATCTGGCCCCCAGTGACTTTTTTCTTTACCTGAAGATAAAGGAGATATTGAAAGGAAGGCATTCTGATGACATTCAGGACATCAAGGGTAATATGACGACAGTTCTGACGGCCATTCCAGAAAAAGAGTTCCAAAATTGCTTTGTTGGGTGGACTAGACACTGCTGTTGGTGCATAACTTCTCAAGGGGAGTACCTGGAAGGTGACCAAAGTGATATTCAGCAATGAAGTATGTAGCCCTTTCTCTAGGTTGCGTTTGGGAACTTAATTATCAGACCTTGTATAAGATAATATTCCAATGAATCAAAGATGATATCTGGCATTTAAGTTTAAAAAGCTAGGCCAGGCGCGGTGGCTCAAGCCTGTATTCCCAGCACTTTGGGAGGCCAGGGTGAGAGGATTACCTGAGCCCAGGGGTTCGAGACCAACTTGGGCAACTTGGTGAGACCTCATCTCTATGATAAATCAAAAAATTAGCCAAGCATGGTGGCGCGTGCCTGTGGTTTCAGCTACTTGGAGGCTGAGGTGAAAGAATCACTTGAGCCCTGCAGGTTGAGGCTGCAGTGGCCGTGAGTGTGCCACTGCACTCCAACCTGGGTGACAGAGTGAGACTCCAAC
>NW_007064771.1:59937-61428 GCF_000164805.1 Carlito syrichta
AAAAAAAAAAAAAAAAAGCTGTTGAATAAAGCCAGAGGCAATGGCTCATGCCTGTAATCCCAGCACTTTGGGAAGATGAGATGGGAGGATTGCTTGAGCCCAGGAGTTTGAGAACAGCTTGGGCAACATAGCAAGACTTCATCTCTACAAAATAAAAAATAAAAAAATTGACTGGGCTCGGTAGCTCAGTCTGTAATCCCAGCGCTTTGGGAGGCCGAGGTGAGTGGGTTACCTGAGCCTGAGGGTTGGAGACCCGCTTGAGCAACTTGGTGAGACCTCATCTCTACAATGTATCAGAAATTAGCCAGGTGTGGTAGCGCGTGGCGCCTGTAGTTGGAAGGCTACTTGGAAGGCTGAGGCGGAAGGATTGCCGGAGCCCAGCGGGTCGAGGCTGCAGTGACTGGGAATGGCCACTGCATTCCAGTCTGGGCGACAGAGTGAGACTCCAACTCAAAAAAAAACCAAAAACAATGAAATAAAATAAAAAATAAATAGAATAAAATAATTAGTTGTGGTAGCACATGCCTGCAGTCCCAATTACTTGAGGGGCTGAAGCAGAAGGATCACCTGAGCCCAGAAGTTTGAGGCTGCTGTGAGCTGTGATTGTTCCAGTGCACTCCAGTCTGGGCAACAGAATGAGACTCTGACTTAAAAAAAAAAAAAGCTATTGGATAAGATTAACTGACCATGTATGGAGGCTCACACTTGTAATCCCAGCACTTCAGCAGTCAGAAGCAAGAGGACTACCTGAGCCCAGAGTTTCAACACCCTGGGAAAGAGTGAGACCTCATCTCTACAATAAATGTTAAAAAAAAATTAGGTGGGTGTGGTGGCATGCACCTGTGGTTCCAGCTACTTGAAAGGCTAGGGTGGAAGGAACACCTGAGCCCAGCAGGTCAAGGCTGCGGGGGCAGTTAGTGTGCCAATGCACTCCAGCCTCGAACTGCTATTCTCAGGCAGTCCTTCCACTTCAGCCTTCCAAGTAGCTGGGTCTACAGGCACACATCACCACACCCAGCTAATTTTTTAAAAATTTATTTTAGAGACAAGATCTTGCCATGTTGCCCAGGCTGGTCTCGAACATTTGGGCTCAGGCAATCCTTTTACCTCTGCCTCCCAAAATGCTGGGATTATAGGTATGAGCCACCACACTCAGCTAAATTTAGTTTTTCACTAGTTATTTAGCAGGGTAAGTCTGGAATTGAAGGGTGTAATCAGATTCAAAGTTCCTTCTTCCCCAACTGCTACCCCAGTCTGTCTTATCTAAAGCACTGCTGTTTGGCTGGGCTTGGTGGTTCAACCTGTAATCCCAGCACTTTGGGAGGCCAAGGTGAGTAGATTACCTGAGTCTGCAGGTTCGAGACCCACCCAGGCAACTTGGTGAGACCTCGTCTCTATAATAAAAAAATTAGCGGAAGCCGGGCTTGGTGGCTCAGCCTGTAATCCCAGCGCTTTGGGAGGCTGAGGTGAGTGAATTGCCTGAGCCGGCGG
>NW_007064771.1:61765-64757 GCF_000164805.1 Carlito syrichta
AAAAAAAAAAAAAAAAGACTAAAGCACTGCTGTTTTAGCACATTTTGTTTCTTCAAATCCTTTTACCTTTCTTTTTTTTGAGTCAGAGTCTTTTTTTTTCTGTTCTGCTTGTTACTGGCCTCCCTGAACTCACGTTATCAGTGACACTTTCTTTCCCCTCAGAAAAATGTTTACACTATTTGTACACTGCTGTTTGCTTCATGGCATTCTCTCCATAAACTTGGACTAACATGTCCTTGATTTCACTTCCTCTCTTGCCAAGGTTTTTTTTGAGTTGGAGTCTCACTCTGTCACCCAGACTGGAGTGCAGTGGCCCCTCCCGGTCACCGCAGCCTCGACCTGTTGGGCTCCGGCGATCCTTCCGCCTCAGCCTCCCAAGTAGCCGGAATTACAGGTATGCGCTACCACACCCGGCTGATTTTTTGATTTATTGTAGAGATGAGGTCTCGCTGCCCAGGCGGGTCTCGAACCCACGGGCTCAGGCAATCCACTCACCTCAGCCTCCCAAAGGTGCGGGATTACAGGTTGAGCCACCGAGCCCGGCCTCTCTTGCCAAGTTTAACAAAAAATGTAATATTTGTTCATTTCTGTAATTCAAACTCCGACATTCTTGTGATGACTGCTCTGATGACCATTCCAGAAAAAGTCTTTCAAAATTGCTTTGACAGTGGACTAGGTGTAACATCCCAAGGGGAGTACTTCAAAAGTTACTGTAGTGATATTCAGCAATGAGGTATATAGCACTTTTTCTAGGATAAATTCATGAACTTAATGATCAGATACGTATTATTCCTGAGCAAGATAACAGTGAAAAATTCATTTGTACTTTTGATTATTTTAATTTTTATTTCTTTTCTTTTTATACAGATGAAGTTTTGCTATGTTGTCCATGCTGGTCTCCAACTCCTGGCATTAAGTGATCCTCCAGCTTCAGCCTCCAAAAGGGCTGAGATAAACCGGGCTTGGTGGCTCAGCCTGTAATCTCGCGTCTTTGGGAGGCTGAGGTGCGTGGACTGCCTGAGCCCGCGGGTTCAAGACCTGCCTGGGCAGGTGAGACCTCATCTCTACAATAAATTAAAAAAAAAACCAAAATTAGCCGGGCATGGTAGCGCATGCCTGTAATTCCGGCTACTAGGAAGGCTGAGGCGGAAGGATCTCGGGAGCCCAGCAGGTCGAGGCTGCGGTAGCCAGGAGCGGCCACTACACTCCAGTCTGGGTGACAGAGTGAGACTCCAATTCAAAAAAAAAAAAAAAAGGGCTGAGATAACAGACATGAGCCATCCTACCTGAAGTATTTGAATTTTCTGTTTTTTTGAGTTGGAGTCTCACTCTGTCGCCCGTACTGGAGTGTTGTGGCATGCTCACAGCCAGCTCAGCCTTGACCTGCTGGCTCAGCTGATCTCTTTGCCTCAGCCTTCCAAGTAGCTGGAACTAGAGGTGTGCGCCACCATGCCAGGCTAATTTTTAAAAAATTTATTGTAGAGATGGATGGTCTGGCAAACCCTTGACCTCAGGCAATTCTCTTGCCTCCACCTTCCAAAGTGCTAGGATTACAGGCCTGAGCCACTGTGCCCTGCTGGATTTTTAAGAATGCAAGAAAGATGAAACTCAGAGTATTTTTTGTTGTTGTTGTTGAGCCAGAGTCTCACTCTGTTACCCAGGCTGCTGTGTAGTGTCACACGACTGCAGCCTCAACCTGCTGGGCTCCGGCGATCCTTCCACCTCAGCCTTCCAAGTAGCTGGAACTATAGGCATGCACCACCATGCCTGGCTAATTTTTTGATTTATTGTAGAAACGAGGTCTCTCCATTTTGCCCAGGCTGGTCTCGAACCCCTGAGCAGGCAATCCTTTTACCTCTGTCTCCAAAGTTCTGGGATTACAGTTGTGAGCCACCACTCCTGTCTTAGCACAGAGGATTTTTAGGGCAGTGAACACACTCTGTGTAATATTTTCAAGTGGATGTGTGTCATTTTACATTTGTTCAAACTCATAGATGGTACAAGGCCAAGAATGAACTCTTATGTGAACTATGGATTTGGACAATAATGATGTATCAACATAAGTTCATCAGTTGTCACAAATGTACCACCCTGCTGGGGGGTATTGATAATGTGGAAGGCTGGGCTCGGTGGCTTAGCCTGTAATCCCGCACTTTGAGAGGTTGAGGTGAGCGGATTGCCTGAGCCCGCGGGTTTGAGACCCGCCTGGGCAATTTGGTGAGACCTCATCTCTACAATAAATCAAAAACTAGCCGAGCATGGTAGCGCGCGCCTGTAGTTCCAGCTACTTGGAAGGCTGAGGCGGAAGGATCACTGGAGCCCAGCAGGTCGAGGCTGCGGTGGCCGGGAGCAGCCGCTGTGCTCCAGTCTGGGTGACAGAGTGAGACTCCAACTCAAAAAAAAAAAAAAGATAATGTGGGAGGCAGTGCCTGTGTGGGGGTAGAAAGTATCTGTGCTTTCTGCTCAATTTTGCTGTGAACCTAAAGCTGCTCTAAAAAGGTAAAATTCTATCATAGAAATAAATAAGAACACAAGAGAGTAATAGACCTATATACGTTTCTTTCTTTTAAAAATTTAAATTGAGATAACCAAGGTGAAATGCTAAAAATGCACCCTTTGTAGGGAGAAAGATATGAAGTGTATGATTTTTTAATCTGCAATTTAAAATCTCATCTCTGCTTCTTTAAAACCAACACATAGAAATAATTTGGGGCTGGGCTCGGTGGCTCAGCCTGTAATCCCAATACTTTGAGAGGTCGAGGCGAGTGGACTGCCTGAGCCTGCCAGTTTGAGACCAGCCCAGGCATCTTGGCGAGACCTCATCTCTACAGTAAATCAAAAAACTAGCCAGGCGTGGTAGTGCATGCCTGTAGTTCCAGCTACTTGGAAGGCTGAGGCGAAAGGATCGCAGAGCCCAGCAGGTTGATGCTGAGGTGGCCAGGAGTATGCCACTGCACTCCAGTCTGGGCGACAGAGTGAGACTCCAACTCAA
>NW_007064771.1:65530-69625 GCF_000164805.1 Carlito syrichta
GAACCCGCGGGCTCAGGCAATCCACTCACCTCAGCCTCCCAAAGTACGGGATTACAGGCTAAACCACTGAGCCTGGCTTGCCTCAGCCTTCTAAGTAGCTTGAACTTCAGGTGTGCACCACCATGCCCACCTAATTTTTCTTGATTTCTTGTAGAGGCAAGGTCTCACCAAGTTGTCCAGGCTGGTCTGGAACCCCCAGGCTCGGGCAATCCTTTCGCCTCTGCTTCCCAAAGTGCTGGGATTACAGGCTTGAGCCACCACACCTGGCCTATTTTAATGTAGGTAGGGATGAGGTCTCACTATATTGCCCAGGCTGATCTCAAACTCCTGGGCTCAATTGACCCTCCCGCCTCGGCCTCCCAGAGTGTGGGGATTACAGGTGTGAGCCACCATGGCTGGCTTATCTATGTTTCCCTCTGTGCACAAGTTACATGCTTATGGCCCCGCCACTGGGTGGATACAGTCTGCACTTGCCCAGAGGGTGCAGAAGCCCCTGGAAACTTAGCAGCTGGCAATAGCAGTTTCTACAGCATTCAGGACAGAGATGTCCTTACTTTTTTGGTGTTTTCACCTCAGCTCTGCCTGTGGTTGAGGAAATTCAGGCTCACAGTCCAGGAAGCTGAGGGCTTTGTCACGAGACCTAAGAGGTGGCAAAGGACGACATTTGTTTATCTTGTCTATCTTTTGTGTACCACAAAATTCTCTCATCTCAGATTTCTTATAAACATTTTGACATTCTGTTGAATTTCCCCAAATTTCTTCCATCTGGGAAAATAAAGTATTTTGAGACAACTGTGACCATTGTGTCTATTTTCAAACGGATTGTTCAGTTGCTGACCACAGAAAGAGGCATAGTATATACTTGCTGTGTTGGGCCATGTAGATTTTTCATTTTGAAAGAACATTAGGCCAATCGCAGTGGCTCACACCTGTAATCCCAGCAGTTTGGGAGGTGGAGGTGAGAGGATTGTCTGAGCCCAGCTGTTCCAGACCAGCTTGGGCAACTTGGTGAGACTTTGTCTCTACAATAAATCAAGAAAAATTAGCCAGACATGGTAGCGTGCATCTGTGTTACCAGCTACTTGGAAGGCTGTGACAGAAAGATCACTTGAGCCCAGCCGGTCGAGGCTGCAGTGGCTGTGAGTGTGTTTACTGCACTCCAACCTGGGTGACAACATGAAACTTCAACTCAAAAAAAAAAAAAATAGGGCCGGGTGAGGTGACTCACACCTATAATCCCAGCACTTTGGGAGGCCAAGGTGAGAGGATTGCCTGAGCCCACAGATTCGAGACCAGCCTAGGCAACATGGTGAGACCTTATCTCTACAGGAAATAAAAAAAAAATTAGCCGGGTGTGGTGGCACATACCTGTAGTTCCAGCTACTTGGAAGGCTGAGGGGAAGGAATGCCTGAGCCCAGCAGGTTGAGGCTGCAGTGGCAGTGAGTGTGCCACTGTACTCTAGCCCGAGGGACAGAGTGAGACTCCAGTTCAAAAGGAAAGAAGGAGAGAAAGAAAGAGAGAGAGAGAGGAAGGAAGGAAGGAAGGAAGAAAGAAAGAAAATTAAAAATAAAAAGTAGTAATTGATACTAATGAAATACAAAGAGATATGATGTTAAAGTTATTTTAGTTGTTTCCTGGCACAGTGGCTCAGACCTGTAATCCCAGCACTTTGGAAGGTCAAGGTGAGAAGACTGCCTGAGCCCATGGGTTGGAGACCAGCCTGGGCAACTTGGTGAGACCTCATCTCTACAATAAATCAAAACATTAGTCAGGCGTGGTGGCACAGGCCTGTAGTTCCAGCTACTTGGAAGACTGAGGTGGAAGGATCGCCTGAGTCCAGCAGGTCGAGGCTGCAGGGGCCGTGAGTGTGCCACTGCACCCCAGCCTGGGTGACAGAGTAAGACTTCAACCTGAAAAATTAAAAAAAAAAATTGTTTTAGTTGTTTATAAAGTCTCAGTCCTCCAGAGTGTTCCGTAATCATGCAGTGTGCTCAAGTGGAAAGGCTGACATGCTCACATAGGTGCTGCTAGCCAGTGCTCCCTGTGGGCCTCAGGTCTGCAGAGACTGTGGAGGCTAAATTGCATCACCTGTGGTCAACTGGACTCCACTCTCTTGCAGGGCCTTGACGTGGTAGCCCCAGCATCATTTCAACTTGGAGTCTAGAATGCCTTCCTTTGGCTGATGCCAGTACTTATAAAATTCTAAGACTTGATAAAGAGAACGTTCTTTCAGGAACTTATTTTAAGTTGGGTTACAAGGTGAGTGTGGTATTCTTGTGATATTATCAGGTTTCTTGCATATTCTCTTAGGGATAGTAGCACTTTTGGGGAAACTGAGTTATTGAATTTAGATAGGATTATTTAACTTTATTTATTTACTTTTAGTCCAGGTCTCACTCTGTCATCCAGGCTGAAATGCAGTGACACAATCATGGATCACTGCAGCCTTGACCTGTGTGGCACCATGCATGGTTAATTTTCAAGTACTATTTTGTAGAGAAGAGTCCTCGTATGTTGCCCAGGCTGGTCTTGAACTCCTGGGCTCAAGTCATGCTCTTGCCTCAGCCCCTCAAAGTGCTGGTATTACAGGTATGAGCCACTGAACCTGGGTTTCTTTTTTTTTTTTTCTGTCTTCAATGTTTAGATTGTGTCTTTCTACTATTGTAACATTACTTCATGAATATTGTAGAAAAACATTTAAAAAATTTTAAAAATTATACATTTTTTAAAAAAATTACAATTCCAGCCGGGCTCAGTGGCTCAGCCTGTAATCTCGCACCTTTGGGAGGCTGAGGTGAGTGGACCGTCTGAGCCCGTGGGTTCGAGACCCGCCTGGGCAACTTGGCGAGACCTCATCTCTACAATAAATCAAAAACTAGCCGGTCGTGGTAGCGCGCGCCTGTAGTTCCAGCTACTTGGAAGGCTGAGGTGGAAGGATCACCAGAGCCCAGCAGGTCAAGGCTGTGGTGGCCGGGAGCGGTCACTGCACTCCAGTCTGGGTGACAGAGTGAGACTCCAACTCAAAAAAAAAAAATAGAATAAAATAAAATAAAAGCCAGGCTCGGTGGTTCAGCCTGTAATCCCGCGCCTTTGGGAGGCTGAGGTGAGTGAATTGCCTGAGCCCACGGATTCGAGACCCGCCTGGGCAGGCGAGACCTCATCTCTACAATAAATAAAAAAATTAGCCGGGCGGGGTAGTGCGCTCCTGTAGTTCCAGCTACTTGGAAGGCTGAGGCAGGAGGATCACCGGAGTCCAGCAGGTCGAGGCTGCGTTGGCTGGGAGCGGCCACTGCACTCCAGTCTGGGCGATAGTGAGTCTCCAACTCAAAAAAAATAAATAAAATAAATAAAATAAAATAAAATAAAAATTACAATTCCACCATCCAAGAAAACCTGTATATTATTTGAGTAGTTTTTCTTTCAGCTTTTTTGGGGAACATAAATATATATATACATATTATACACATATACATTTATACTTAAATGAAAAATAATTCTATACATTTATTGGGTATAGAGTAATATTGCAGTACTTATAAACAATTTGTGGTGATCAATTCAGGGTAATTAGCATATCCACCACCTCAAATATTTATCATTTCTTTGTATTGAGAATATTCAAAATCTTCTCTTTTAGAGAATTGCTTGAACCCTGGGGTTTGAGACCAGCCTAGGCAACTTGGTGAGACATCATCTCTACAATAATTAAAAAAAAATAGCCAGGTGTGGTGGCACACACCTGTAATTCCAGCGACCTGGAAGGCTGAGGTGGAAGGATGGCCTGAGCTGAGCAGGTCGAGGCTGCGGTGGCTGTGAGAGTGCCACTGCACTCCAGCCTGGGCAACAGAGTGGGATTCTGACTCAAAAAAAAAAAAAAATTGTTGGCTATAGTCATCCTACAGTGCTAGAAACACTAGATCTCATGCCTCTAGCCATCATTTAGTACCTGCTAGCTATTCTCTTCCCAGCCCTGCACCCCTGCCCCTTCCCAACCTCTCTAACCAGTGTCCTACTCTCTACTTCCATGAGCACAACTTTTTTTTTTTTGAGTTGGAGTCCCACTCTGTTGCCCAGACTGGAGTGCAGTGGCCGCT
>NW_007064771.1:69761-71622 GCF_000164805.1 Carlito syrichta
GCCACCGCAGCCTCGACCCGCTGGCCTCCGGCGATCCTTCCGCCTCGGCCTTCCAAGTAGCTGGAACTACAGTCACGCACTACCACACCTGGCTAATCTTTGATTTATTGTAGAGATGAGGTCTCGCCAAGTTGCCCAGGCGGGTCTCGAACCCGCGGGCTCAGGCCATCCACTCACCTTGGCCTCCCAAAGTGCTGGGATTACAGGCTGAGCCACGGAGCCCGGCACAACTTTTTTAGTTCCTACATAGGAGTGAGAACATGCAGTATTTATCTTTTTGTGCCTAATTCATTTTACTTCAAAGTAACAGGTATCTCACTTAACATAACAGGTATTCATTAAAAAAAACATTCTGAGATTGTGCAAATTTATACACCTATGCACTGTCTTAGTAAAAATGCTAGCTAGGTGGGGTGGCTCATGCCCCTATTCCCGGTACTTTGAGAGGCTGAGGCAGAAGCATCACTCAAGGCTAGGGCTTCAGGACCAACTTAGGCACCATAGCAAGAATCCATCACTACAAAAGAAATTTTTAAAAATTGCCACGTGTGATAGTCTTGGTTACTACAGTTCCACCTACTCAGGAGGCTGAGGCAGGAGGATCACTTGAGCCTTGGAGTTTGAGGCTGCAGTGAGCTATGATCGTGCCATTGCTTTCCAGCCTTGGCGACAGAGTGATAGTCTCTAAAAAAAATAAGCAAAAGAAAATAAAAAATATTGATATTTTTATAAAAATATTGATTTATGTTTTTGAAAACATAAATTTTGAGGCCGGGCTCAGTGGCTCAGCACTTTGGAAGGCCGAGGCGAGTGGATTACCTGAGCCGTGGGTTTGAGCAACCAGCCTGGGGAACTTGGTAAGACCTCGTCTCTACAATAAATAAATAAATAAATAAATAAATATAAATAAAATTAACTGGGCATGTTAGCGCGCACCTGTAGTTCCAGCTACTTGGAAGGCTGAGGTGGAAAGATCCCCTGAGCCCAGCAGGTTGATGCTGGGATGGCCGTGAGTGTGTCACTGCACTCCAGCCCAAGTGACAGAGTGAGACTCCGACTCAAAAATAATACAAAACATAAATTTTATAGACAAAAATTATATTTGATTTGCATTTCTTTGATAGTCAAGAGTTTAATGATATTTTCAAATTTTGTCTGCAATCTGTATTTGTTCTTTTAAAATTTACATTCGAATACTTTATCCATTTTTCTTTTTTGGTTTTGGTCTTTTTCTTGTTCAAAGAGCTCTTCAAACCAAACTCGGTGGCTCAGCCTGTAATCCCGCGCTTTGGGAGGCCAAGGTGAGTGGATTGCCTGAGCCCGCAGGGTTCGAGACCCGCCTGGGCAGGCGAGACCTCATCTCTACAATAAATAAAAAAATCAGCCGGGTATGGTAGTGTGCATCTGTAGTTCCAGCTACTTGGGAGGCTGAGGCGGAAGGATCACTGGAGCCCAGCCGGTTGAGGCTGCGGTGGCTGGGAGCAGCCACTGCACTCGTCTGGACAACTGAGTGAGTCTCCAATTCAAAAAAAAAACAAGAGCTCTTCATAGAAAAAGATTGTTAGCCTGTCGTCAATATTGCAAGTATTTTCTGCAGATTTTATTTGCCTTTTCTTTTTTTTTTTTGAGCCGTACTCTCACTGTCACCCCTGATGGAGTGCAGTGACATAGTTAAGGCCACTGCAGCCTCCACCTGCTGGGCTCAGGCTCCTTCCACCTCAGCATGCCAAGTAACTGGAACCATAGGTGTGAGTCAACACGCCCGGCTATTTTTTTTTTTTGAGTTGGAGTCTCACTCTGGCACCCAGGCTGGAGTGCAGTGGCCACTCCTGGCCACCGCAGCCTCGACCTGCTGGGCTCC
>NW_007064771.1:71642-77201 GCF_000164805.1 Carlito syrichta
TCTCAAACCCGCGGGCTCAGGCAATCCACTCACCTCAGCCTCCCAAAGCACTGGGATTACAGGCTGAGCCACCAAACCCAGCTTAATTTTTTGATTTATTATAGAGATGAGGTCTCACCAAGTTGCCCAGGTTGGTCACAAACACCTGGACTCAGGCAATCCTCTCACCTCTGCCTTCCAAAGGGTTGAGATTACAGGCGTGAGCCACCACGCCCTGGCTTATTTGTCTTTCCAATGACAGATATGCTGTTTTCTGACATAGAGCAATTCTCATTGTTAAATAGATTAATTCAGCCAGCCGTGGTGGCTCACGCCTGTAATCCCAGAACTTTGGTAGGCAGAGGTGAGAGTATTGCCTGAATCCGGGGGTTGGAGACCCGTCCGGGCAACTTGGCGAAACCTCATTTCTTGAAACAAACAAAGAAAACCCAGGCGTTGTGGCTCATGCCTATAATTCCAGCACTTTGGGAGGTCAATGTGAGAGGATTGCCTGAGCCCATGGGTTGGAGACCAGCCTGGGCAACTTGGTGAGACCTCATCTCTACAATAAATCAAAACATTAGCCAGGCGTGGTGGCACAGGCTTGTAGTTCCAGCTACTTGGAAGGCTGAGGTGGAAGGATCACCTAAGCCCAGCAGGTCAAGGCTGCAGCGGCCGTGAGCATGCCACTGCACTCCAACCTGGGCAACAGAGTGAGACTCAGACTCAAAAAAAAAAAGAAAAAGAAAAAGAAAAAAGAGTCATCAGTACTTCAGAAATGTGAACAAAACCAACAGATGAGAAAACATTTATTTATTTATATTTATTTTTATGAAGAAACTTATTTAAGGAACAGTTTTTTCAAAAAGCTATGCTAGCCGAGTTCGGTGGCTCAGCCTGTAATCCCACGCCTTTGGGAGGCTGAGGTGAGTAGATTGCCTGAGCCCGCGGGTTCGAGACCCGCCTGGACAGCGAGACTCATCTCTACAATAAATAAAAAAATCAGCCGGGTGTGGTAGCGCGCGCCTGTAGTTCCGGCTACCTGGAAGGCTGAGGTGGAAGTATCGCCGGAGCCCGGCAGGTCGAGGCTGTGGTGGCCGGGAGCGACCACTGCACTCCAGCCTGGGCGACAGAGTGAGACTCCAACTCAAAAAACAAAAACAAAAAGAAAAGCTATGCTTCCCCCCAAGTGTTCAACGAAGTGATAGAATCTTGCTCAGAATCATCCTAGAATTTTTTTTTTAAATTGCATAATTTCTAGAGGTGGAAGAAACCTTTGTGATGATTTAGCTTAACCTTGTCATTCGATAAACTGAGGAAACTGAGGCACAAGGAGGACAGGCTTCCAAGCTAGTAAGCAATCAGGTTGAGCCTTGAACCCAGAGCTTCTCATTTTCTTTCCAATTCTTATCTAAGTGAAGAGTTTAAAAAAAAACGAATTGAATGCATACATATTCATAATTCATTAGCACTTCACTGATTTGAAATTCCCCAATTATTGAGGAAGGAGAAAAATCTCTTGCCCACTGTCAGTAGAAAAGAAGTTGCTCATAGCTGGATTTACACACCCAAAATCAAGTTGAGAATTTAAGGAACTGCAAAGATTAACGTCCTCTTGAAACAGATATCTGAGGTCAAAGTGGGTTTTTTGCATAGGAATTCTTTGGTGAATTGCCACAATACTTGCTTTTGACTTGCTCATGAGGGATTTAATGCATTTAAATGGAGGAATTGAGTCAGACTTCAGGCTATGGTATACCAACCTCCCCTTGGTTATTTCAGGCCCTGCATTTGTTCTTTTGATAAGAAGTATTTATTGGGGCAGCCATCTCATGCCAGAGACTGTCTGAGCTTCGTTCCTGCAACGGGGAAGTAGATCGCTCTATGCTTGTCTTCAAGAAGTCTATATTCAAGTGGAACAGAGGCAACACGAAATTGTCAAGATAATTTCTGAAGACTGTAGTTACACCAGAAGGGAGGTTGCATCACAGTGGAAGGCAGGGAAGCTGGGGGTGGATATCTCGCTTCGGAGAGGTCAGAGAAGGTTCCTGAAGTATGAGCTGAGGGAGCTTCAACAGGAAGCAGCTGGCTGTGGAAATACCTGGGGAAAGTGGGTTTCAGGCAGAGGGAACACCAAGTGCTTCCGCCTCAGCCTTCCAAGTGGCGGGTACTACAGGCGTGCACTAACACTCCCAGCTAATTTTTTGATTTATTGTGGAGAGAAAGTCTCCCCATGTTGCCCAGGCTGGTCTCGAACCCCTGGGCTCAGCCAATCCTCTCGCCTCGGCCTCCCAAAGTCCTGGGATTACAGGCTTGAATCACCCAGCTGATTTTTTTTTTCATATATCTTTCCCACCACATGTGTAAGTTCCACGTGAACTCTCCTCTACATCTCAGAATGCCTGCATGGCTTCCCTACTAGAACGTCTAATAGACAGCTCCCACTTCCCATGCCCAGGCAGTGCCCAGGACCCCTTCCCGCCCCAATTCTGTCCACTCACAGCCTTCTCCACTTGGAATGTTGGCAACCTCTTCCTTTCATAACTCACACTCATCTACCAGGAAGTCCCAGGGTTCTATCTTCAAAATGCATCCAGAATCTGACCACTTACCATCATCTCTGGTCCAAACTGCCATCGTCTTCCATGAGGTTTATTATAACTGGTTTCCTTTCTTCATCCAATTTATTCTGAGGAAAACAACTAGATTGATTCTTTTAATTTTTTTTTATATTGTAGAGACAAGGTCTCACTCTGTTGCCTGGGCTGCAGTACAGCGATGTGATCATGGCTCACTGCAGCCTCAAACTCCTGGGCTTTGGGATCTTCCTGCCTCAGTTTCTCGAGTAGCTGGAACAATAGGCAGATACCATGCCTGGCTAACTTTTTATTTATTTTTATCGATTGATTGATTGATTGATTGATTGAGTCAGCGTCTCACTCTGTCACCCAGGCTGGAGTGCAGGGGCATGCTCATGGCCACTGCAACCTCAACCTGTTGGGCTCAGGTGATCCTTCTGCCTCAGCCTTCCAAGCTGCTGGAACTACAGACATTCACCGCCACACCCAGCTAATTTTTTCATTTACTGTAGAGACGAGGTCTTGCCATGTTGCCCAGGCCGGTCTTGAATCCGTGGATTCAGACAATCCTCTCGCCTCTGTCTCCCAAGGTACTGGGATTATAGGGTGAGCCACCACGCCTGACTCCATGGCACCTTTTCAAGGAGGGTTACTCTAACTACTATTTATTTATAGATTTATTTATGTGTTTATTTATTTATTTAGAGTCAGAGTCTCACTCTGTCACCCAGGATGGAGTGCAGTGGCATGGTCATGGCCACTGCAGCCTTGACCTGCTGGGCTCAGGTGATCCTTCCACCTCAGCCTTCCAAGTAGCTGGAACTACAGGCATGTGCCACCACACCCAGCTAATTTTTTGATTTATTGTAGAGATGATGTCTCGCCAAGTTGCCCAGGATGATCTCGAACCCATGGGCTCAGGATCCTCTCACCTTGGCCTCCCAAAGTGCTGGGATTATAGGCGTAAGCCACCATGCCCGGACTACAAACACATTTTATTTATTTATTTATTTGAGTTGGAGTCTCACTCTGTCGCCCAGACTGGAGTGCAGTGGCCGCTCCCGGCTACCGCAACCTCGACCTGCTGGTCTCCGGCGATCCTTCCGCCTCAGCCTTCCAAGTAGCTGGAATTACAGGCGCATGCTACCATGCCCAGCTAATTTTTTGATTTATTGTAGAGATGAGGTCTCGCCAAGTTGCCCAGCGGGTCTCGAACCCGCCGGCTCAGGCAATCCACTCACCTCAGCCTCCCAAGGCGCAGGATTACAGGCTGAGCCACCAAACCCGGCGGATCACTTTAGATGAGTCTTGTGATAAGTTACTGGTGAACTAGGTCTTGAGTCTTTCTGTTTTGTGTTTATTGATCTTTTTTTTTTTTTTTTTTTGGAGTTGGTGTCTTACTCTGTCGCCCAGGTTGGAGTGCAGTGTTGCACTCACGGCCACTGTAGCCTCGACCTACTGGGCTCAGGCGATCTTTCAGCCTTCCAAATAGCTGGAACTACAGGTGTGTGCCACCATGCCCAGCTAATTTTTGATTTAGTGTAGAGACGAAGTCTTGCCAAGTTGCCCAGGCTGTTCTCAAACCCCTGGGCTCAGCCAATCCTCTCGCCTTGGCCTCCCAAAGTGCTGGGATTACAGACTTGGGCCACTGTGCCCAGCAAGTTTAGTGATCTTTGTAATAGATCACTCAGTCTCCCTAAGTAATGAAGGTGAGGAGAGAATATTTTCATCACAGACTCGATGCTCACGATTACAACATCAACTTTCGTTTTATTTCCCAGCAAGCTGATCAGACCTAGGAGGAGCTGTAAATGGAGTTCCGGGGAATTCTGACATGCTGCTTGTGAAGTTGCTTCCCATGGCCTGAAATTTCTTGCCCAAGGTAGCCTTCTTCAAATAAGCCAAAGAGTAGCAAAGTCCATTCCAGTTAGCTTTCCGAACATGATGTTTTCTGGGTTATCACATTGGTAGCTTCTGATGACCACAAAAAGAAAACAAACAGTGATTGACAGAAGAAAAGGAATCTTTTTACTCAGATTATGTATGTGTACACAGTGGTTTGGATGGGACCTTGGAAAATTCTGCTGATTCCTGTGGAAGTATTTCTTTTCTGATGGCGTGTTATTACAGATCAGCTACAAAATGTAAATTAAAAAAATATGAGTGGGTTGGAGTCAGGGGTGTTATTATGTGCCCAAGACATTTTCCCCAAATGTCCTGTATGTTCATAACCACTGCCAAATACTAGGATTCTGCTGCCATGGTGCCCTGTGAAAGACCATGGCAGAGCCACTGTGCTCTGTGTGGAGAGGGAAGGAAGTGGAGGGGCTTTCTTTGTTTCAAAACTATAATATACCAGCATCTGCTCAGTGAAGCCTTTCTTGATTCCTTTCGCAATGTGGTTACTCCTGTCTTTGAGCTCTCAAAATGATTGTATTTCTCCTTATAGCTCTTTCCCAGCTTGTGACATTACCACCTGTGTTGCAATCTTTTTTGGTTTTTTTTTTTTTGAGTTGGAGTCTCAGTCTGTCGCCCAGGTTAGAGTGCTGTGGCACACCCACAGCCACCGCAGCCTCGTCCTGCTGGTCTCAGGTGATCTTTCTGCCTCCGCCTTCCAAGTAGTTGGAACTACAGGCGTGAGCTACCACGCCTGGCTTATTTTTTGATTTACTGTAGAGACGAGGTCTCGCCAAGTTGCCCAGGCTGGTCTCGAACCCCTGAGTTTAGACAATCTTCTCACCTCAGCCTCCTGAAGTGCTGGGATTACAGGTTTGAGCCACCATGCCTGGCCTATGTTGCAGACTTTATCGCAATCTCTAGCCCCCAAAATGCATACAACAGTGCCTTGCACGTAACGAGTGCGCCAGAAATGTTTATTGCCTTGAATAGATAAGCTCTAATTCAGATAGGATTCATTTCCCATGATAAGTTATGAAAAGTTACTGGTGAACTAGGTCTCAAATCTTTCTTCTTTGGGGTTTTTTTTTTTTTTTTTGTGAGT
>NW_007064771.1:77373-80361 GCF_000164805.1 Carlito syrichta
GGCGGGTCTCGAACCCGCAGGCTCAGGCAATCCACTCACCTCAGCCTCCCAAAGGCGCGGGATTACAGGCTGAGCCACCGAGCCCCAGCTCTTCTTTGGGTTTTTACTGATCTTTGTATTAGACCACACAGTCTCCCTAAGTGATGAAGGCGAGGAGAGAATATTTTCATTGCAGACTTCTCAATGCTCATGATCACAGGATCAGCTTGCATTTTATTTCCCAGTGAGCTGATCAGCCACATACTCAGAAAAATGGGAATGCTAATGACACCTACTGCATAGGGTTACTGTTAAGAGAACATAAAATAGCCCGGAGCAGCGACTCACCTGTAATCCCAGCACTTTGGAAGGCCAAGGGGAGAAGCTAGGGGATTGCCTGAGCCCAGCGGTTTGAGATGAGCCTGAACAACATGGTAAGATCTTATCTCTCCAATAAATCAAACCAGGCATGGTGACACATGCTTGTAGCTCCAGCTAGTTGGAAGGCTGAGGTGGAAGGATTGCCTAAGCCCAGCAGGTTGAGGCTGTGATGGCCGTGAGCATGCCACTGCACTCTAGTGAGCCACTGCAACTGGCTTATTTTAGCTATCAAAGCAGAAAAAGGATGTAAGCTCTACGTCTATTTTAAAATGCATTAGAAATAATATTATGTATTATTGTTATTCATACAAATATTTGTTGAACTGCCAGGCATGCTGGCTCAAACCTGTAATCCCAGCACTTTGGGAGGCCGAAGTGAGAGGATAGCCTGAGTTCACGGGTTCGAGACCAGCCTTTTAGACACTTCTGTTATAGCACTTTCTATCTGATCTTGTAATTTTAAACCACTCCCATCTAATTTTTTTGATTTATTGTAGAGACGAGGTCTCAGCAAGTTGCCCAGGATGGTATCAAACCCTTGAACTCAGGCAATCCTCTCACTTCTACCTTCCAAAGTGCCGGGATTACAGAGATCTCGTCTCTACAATAAATCAAAAAAATTAGCTGGGAGTGGTTTAAAATTACAAGATCAGATAGAAAGTGCTATAATAGAAGTGTCTAATAAAAAGTGTTATAGCCAGGCCAGGTGGGGTGGCTCACACCTATAATCCCAGCTACTTGGAAGACTGAGGCAGAGGATCACCTGAGCCCAGCAGGTCAAGGCTGTAATGGCTGTGAGTTTACCACTGCACTCCAACCTGGACAACTGTGAGACCCTGACTCAAAAAAAAAAGAAAAAAATTATCTAATATTGTGGGGGTACGGTGGCTTGTACCTGTAGTCCCAGCTTCTCAGTGGCTCAGGTGAGAAAATCACTAGATTGTGTCTAGTAGTTTGAGGCCAGCCTGGCAACATAGTGAGAACTTGTCTTAACAACAACAACAACAAAATTAGTGAATACTTGTATAGCTAGGCATTGTTTTACATGTTTTATAAACAGTAGTTAACTTAATTCTTTTGACAACCCCATACAGCA
Organism: Carlito syrichta; assembly: GCF_000164805.1. Taxonomy (NCBI): domain Eukaryota; kingdom Metazoa; phylum Chordata; class Mammalia; order Primates; family Tarsiidae; genus Carlito; species Carlito syrichta. Next base: position 78,830 of record NW_007064771.1, read on the forward strand.
TGTTCTGTAATCATCTCCATTTAACAGATGAGGAAACTGAGGCACAGAGTGGTTAAGTGACTTTTGCGAGGTCACACAGAGAAGCAGCAGTCAGAGTCTGAAGACATGTACACTGGTTCCAGAGTCCCTGATAACCTCTGCTGATCCTTTCTCTCTGACAGTGTGGAGGCTGGAAAAGTATACATGATTCTTGGCTGTTTGTGGAGGCAGATGGCATGACATATTAAAAGTAAGCATGCATATTACATGACCGGACGATCACCTATAGTCTTCATCCTCGAGTAACTGATTCTTGCACTTGTGGATTAGGAGGTATGTAAGATTAATAAATATAATATAATAAAAATAAGCCAGGTGTGGTAGTGCGCACCTGTAGTTCCAGCTACTTGGAAGGCTGAGGTGGAAGGCTCGCTGAAGACCAGCAGGTCGAGGCTGCAGTGGCCGTGAGCATGCCACTGCACTCCAGCCTGGGCGACAGAATGAGACTCCAACTCAAAAAAAAAAAAAAAAAAATTCGAAGGGGCAACGGGTATAAGCAAGAAAAAGTTAGCCAGGCATGGTGGCTCACACCTGTAATCCCAGCACTTTGAGAGAAGGAGGTACTGAGCCCAGGGGTTTGTGATCAGCCTGGGCAACATGGTGGGACCTCATACTACAATAAATCAAAAAATTAGCTGGGCATGGTGGTGCCTGTCCGTAGTCTCAGCTATTTGGAAGGCTTAGGCAGAAGGATTGCCTGAGCCCAGCAGGTCGAGGTTACAGTGACCATGAGCGTGCCACCTCATTCCAGCCTGGGTGACAGAGTGAGACTCCAACTCAAAAAAAAAGAAAGAAAAGAAAGAAAGAAAAGAAAAGAAAAAGAAGAAAGAAAGAAAAAGCTTTGAAACAACCACCGGAATGTCCCTTATTGGTAGATAGGGTAAAGAAGTTGAAGTTTAGCTGGGCGTGGTAGCGTGCGCCTGTAGTTCCAGCTACTTGGAAGGCTGAGGCGGAAGGATCGCCGGAGCCCAGCAGGTCGAGGCTGCGGTGGCCGGGAGCGGGCAACAGAGTGAGACTCCAACTCAAAAAAAGTTGAGGTATATTCACATTATGGAACACTATGTAGCATTTATTTTTATATTTTTAATTTTTATGATATTTATTTATTTATATAAAGAGATGGGGTCTTGAAACACTGTCCAGGCTGATCTTGAATTCTTGACCTCAAGTGATCCTCCTGCCTTGGCCTCCTAAAGTGCTGGGATTATAGACATGAACTTCCATGTTCGTTCGTAGCATTCAAAGAATAGAATGAATTTCTAGCTCCCATCTCTTATCATTCCTTTATGAAAAAGTATTGTAACTCTATTATATTGTGACTAGCCTTCAGCCTCATTGCTTCAATACTCAGCCCCCAACCACCAGGTATGCATGTTCTGTGTAACATAAAACCGATGCCCTTGTACTTTTTTTTTTTGAGTTGGAGTCTCACTCTGCCGCCCAGACTGGAGTGCAGTGGCCGCTCTGGCCACCGCAGCCTCGACCTGCCGGGC
>NW_007064771.1:80381-84413 GCF_000164805.1 Carlito syrichta
CACGCCTGACTGATTTTTTTGATTTATTGTAGAGATGAAGTCTCGCTGCCCAGGCGGGTCTCGAACCCACGGGCTCAGGCAATCCACTCACCTCAGCCTCCCAAAGGCGCGGGATTACAGGCTGAGCCACCGAGCCTGGCTCTGTACTTTTTATTACAACCATTATTTCCAGGGTCGGTAAACTTTTTTTGTAAAGGACCAGATGGTAAATACCTTAGGCTTTGTGGTCATAGAGTCTCTGCTGTGCTACTGAGCTCTGTCGTTGTAGTGTGAAAGCAGTTATATACAACATATAAACAAATGGGCATAGCTGTGTGCTAGTAAAAGTTTATTTATAATATAGGCTTTAGTTAGTGGACTCAAGGTCTGCAGTATCAAAGGACGTGTCTTATAAGACACTTCCTCTTTTTTTTCCTTTGAGTTGGGGTGTCACTCTGTCACCCAGGCTGGAGTGAAATGGCAGGATCACAGCTTACCTCAGCCTCGACCTTCTGAGCTCAGGTGATCCTTCCACTTCAGCCTCTCTGCTAGCTGGGACTACAGGTGCACGCCACCACGTCCAGCTAATTTTTTTTTTTTTTTTTTTAGATACGAGGTCTCACGATGTTTCCTAGGCTGGTCTCGAACTTCTGGGCACAAGCAATCCTCCCACCTTGGACTTCCTAAGTGCTGGGATTACAGGTATAAGCCATTGTGCCTGACTAGACCCTTCATCCTCTTATCCCATTCTCTCATACTTTCATTTCTCAAACTGGTTTTCTTGTCCATGCTTCTGCATTTTCTCTCTTCCTAGGAAGCGCCTCTCCACTTTTTCCTACTGATGAACTCTTATTCATCTGTCAAAAAACCCAAAAAGAAACACTAAACAAACAAGCAAACAAAAAATCCTCACTCATGAAGCCTTCCCCGATCTACTTACAGGAAGAAGTAGGTGTGTATGGTTTTTTTTCCTATAGAACTTTTATTATAGCACTTGAAATTTTTTTAGAGACTATCTCACTCTGTTGTGCAGGCTACTCCCGAGCTCCTGGACTCAAGTGATTCTCCTACCTCACCCTTCTGAGTATCTGGGACTACAGCTGTGTACCACTGTGCCTGGCTATAGCACTTTTTTTTTTGAGTTGGAGTCTCACTGTGTCACCCAGGCTGACGTGCAGTGGCACGCTCACAGCTACCCCAGTGTCAGCCTGCTGGGCTCAGACAATCCTTCCACCTCAACTTTCCAAGTAGCTGGGATTATAGGTGTGAGCCACCACACCTGGCCTGGCTATAGCGCTTTTTATTAGACACTTCTGTTATAGCACTTTCTAGATGATCTTGTAACTTAAAAATATTTTTTGTTCCTTCTCGGCAGTAAATCCTCTGAAAACTAAAATTTGTCTCAATTACATTGTTTTTTGGTTTTGGTTTTTTGAGTTGGAGTCTCATTCTGTCACCCAGGCTGGAGTGCAGTGGGCATGCCACTGCAACCTCAACCTGCTGGGCTCAGGCGATCTTTCCACCTCAGCCTTCCAAGTAGCTGGAATTACAGGCACATGCCACCATGTCCGGCTAATTTTTTTTTTTTTGAGCTGGAGTGTCACACTGTCTCCCAGGCTGAAGTGCACTGCCATGCTCACAGACACCGCAGACTCGACTTGCTGGGTTCAGGTGATTCTTCCACCTCAACCTTTCAGGTAGCTGGAACCACAGGCATGTGCCACCATGCCTGACTTTTTTTTTTTTTAATTATTATTATTGTAGAGATGAGATCTCACCATGGTGCTCAGGCTGCCCTCAAATCCCTGAACTCAGGCATTCCTCTTGCCTCCACCTCCCAAAGTGCTGGGATTACAGGCATGAGCCACCACACCCAGCAAATGCTGTCTTCTAACTGTCACTTCACCTGGTAGAAAGACAACAAGCTTTCTTTCTTTCTGGCCCCTTCTTTTAAGGACACTAATCCCATTCATGAAGGCCCTACCCTCATGACCTAGTCACTTCCAAAGGCCGCATATCTAAATACTATCAAATTGGGGATTAGATTTCAACATAACAATTTTAGGGGGACACAAACATTCAATCAGATACAAACAGATGCAGGTAATGGCCATCTATATTTGGCCTTGTCATACAGCCTGTTATAGAATGCCATTCAAGACAGAATGAGATACTGTTTCATCCTGCCTGTTCTCTCATACTATATCAACAGAATCCTACAATTTCTATTTATTTGTGACTTCTTTCAATGTTATGTTATTGAGGTTTATCTACAATGGACATTCTGCTGTTTTTCACTCATTTATTATCACTTATTATTATTATTTTTTAACATTGAATGGTTTTCCATTGTAGAAATACACCACATCCTTATGGATCTAGGGCATATTTAGGAGATGTGATAACTTTTCAGATGGATGAGCCACCCAGGTGTGGTGGTTTCACACTGGTAATGTACCACTTTGGGAAGCTCAGGTGAGAGACTTGTTTGAGCCCAGGAGCTCAAGACCAGCAAGGCAACATAGCAAGACCTTGTCTCTATCAAAAAAGAAAAAGAAAAAAAAAAGGGCCAGGCGTGGTGACTAATGCCTATAATAATCCCAGCACTTTGGGAGGCCAAGGTGAGAGGATTGCCTGAGCCCCAGCATTTGAGACCATCCTGGGCAATTTGATGAGACCCCATCTCTATAATAAATAAAAAAATTAGCCGGGCTTGGTGGCTCGCGAGACTGTAATCTCGCACCTTGGGCTGCTGAGGTGAGTGGATTGCCTGAGCCCAAGGGTTCGAGACCTGCCTGGGCAGCAAGACCTCATCTCTACAATAAATCAAAAAATTAGCCGAGTGTGGTAGCGCGCGCCTGTAGTTCCAGCTACTTGGAAGGCTGAGGCGGAAGGATCGCCGGAGCCCACCAGGTCGAGGCTGCGGTGGCCGGGAGCGGCCACTGCACTCCAGTCTAGGCGACAGAGTGAGACTCCGACTCAAAAACAAACAAAAACAACAACAAAGACAATTCAGACTTAATACGTTTAAGATAAATGTCATCATCTTGGGAGGCCTAGGCAGGAGGATTGCTTAAACCCAGGAGTTTGAGACCAGCCCGGGCGTGGTGGTGCACGTCTGTAGTTTCAGCTACTTGGGAGGCTGAGGTGGAAGAGCTTCCACCTGAGTCTAGGAGGTTGAGGCTGTAGTGGCCGTGATCTTGCCACTCCCCTCCAGCCTGGGTGACAAAGTGAGACTCCAACTAAAAAAAATTCAAAAAATTAGCTGGGCTTGGTGGCATGTGCCTGTAGTTCCAGCTACATGGAAGGCTGAGGCAAAGGGATCACCTGAACCCAGTTGGTCTAGGCTGCAGTATCATAAGTGTGCCACTGCATTCCAGCCTGGGCGACAGAGTGAGACACTAACTCAAAAAAAAAAAGAAAAAGAAAAAGAAAAAAAAGCTGGACGTGGTGGTGCACTCTTATAGTCCCAGCTACTTGGGAGGCTGAGGAAGGAGAATCACTTGAGCCTAGGAAGTCAAGGCTGCAGTGAGCCATGGTTGGGACACTGCACTTTAGCCTAGATGACAGAGCAAGACCCTGTCTAAAAAAAAGATGAGTCAGGGAAGGGGAGATCTAAAGATTTAAATAAGAATAAAGATTTTTCTGGTGACTGTGATGCCATTGACTGAGATCAAGACTTCAGAAGAGGATTCATTTTCTGAGGGAGAAGAATGAGTTTAGGTTAGTTAAAGAAGGGTGTTCAGCTGGATGTGGTAGCTCACACCTGTAATCCCAGTACTTTTGGAGGCTGAGGTGAGAGAATTACTTGAGCCCAGGGGTTCAAGACCAGCCTGGGCAACTTGGTGAGACCTGATCTCTACAGTAAATCAAGAAAAATTAGCTGGGCATGGTGGCACATACCCGTAGTTCCAGCTACTTGGAAGGCCGAGGTGGAAGGATTGCCTGAGCCCAGCATGTCGAAGCTGCGGTGACAGTGAGCATGCTACCTTATTCCAGCCCAGGTGACAGTGAGACTCTGACTCAAAAAAAAAAAAAAAAAAAAAAAAAAAA
>NW_007064771.1:84433-89138 GCF_000164805.1 Carlito syrichta
AAAAAAGAGAAAGAAGGAGTGTTCAACTGACTAGGAATAGATCTTAGAATGCAGGACTGTATTCAGGACTCAGCTGAGATTAGAGGCCCAGTATACATAGAGCTGAGACTTATTATTTTTGAGTCGGAGTCTCACTCTGTTACCCAAGCTGGAGTGCAGTGACATGATCACGGCTCACTGCAACCTTGACCTCCTGGACTCAAGCAATCCCTCTGCCTCCCCAGTAGCTGGAACTATAGGTGTGTGTCACCACACTTGGCTAATTTCGTTTATGTTTTGTAGAGAAGAAGTCTTGTTGTATTTCCCAGGCTGCTCTCAAACTCCTAGGCTCAAGCAGTCCTCCCACCTAGGCCTCACAAAATGCTGGTCTGACAGGTGTGAGCCATCCTGCCTGGCCCAGATTTTCTTCGGAAGAACTGCATCTAGCGATGTGCGGTGCCTGGATTGGAGTGCACTTGGGGTTGAAGGTCTGCAGCACACCCAGCAGGCAGGTTGTTGAAGGAAGCGTGGAGGACAGAGCACGGATTTCTTTGATGGACCAGACTGGAATCATTTGCTGTTCATCACTTTAGTCCACATTCCACTGTGGGAGCTCTGTCAAATGATTGACCTAACCATGGAAACATCACAGCTGCATCCTCAGGTTTTAGGGACATTTTACAGGTACCCGTGCTTTTGGAATGGCCAAGGAAGGTGTGCCAGCATTGAAAAAGACTTGTTTTCGAGGTCAGAGTGTTGGCCTGGCTTTCTGAGCTTCCTCAACAGAAGAAAAGATCCCCCAAGACTAGTGGATAAATGCTGGCTAATCAGTTGTTTCAATTGGCAGCATAACTTAAAGCTAATTGCCATCCTCCCAGCTCGATCCAGAGGAATATACGTGCTGGGTCTCCGTCTCATTGGGAAATATCCAAAGTTGGGCTAGGACTGTATTTTGTTGTTGTTGTTTGAGTCAGGGTCTCTTTCTCTCGCTCAGGCTGGAGTGCAGTGGCATGCACATGGCTCACCATAGCCTCGATCTCCTGGGCTCAGGCGATCCTCCTGCCTCACTCTCCCAAATAACTGGAACTACCAGCATGCACCGCCATGCCTGGCTAATTTTTAATTTTTTTTTGTAGAGATGAGGCCTCACTATGTTGCCCAGGCTGGTCTCAAACTCTTGGGCTCAAGCGAGCCTCCTGCTGCAGCCTCCTAAATTGTTGGGATTAGCCGGGCTCGGTGGCTCAGCCTGTAATCCCGTGCCTTTGGGAGGCTGAGGTGAGTGGATTGCCTGAGCCTGCGGGTTCGAGACCCGCCTGGGCAGCGAGACCTCATTTCTACAATAAATAAAAAAAAAATCAGCCGGGCGTGGTAGCGCATGCCTGTAGTTCCAGCTACTTGGAAGGCTGAGGCGGAAGGATCCCCGGAGCCCAGCAGGTCGAGGCTGCGGTGGCCGGAAGCGGCCACTGCACTCCAGTCTGGGCAACAAAGTGAGACTCCAACTCAAAATAAATAAATAAATAAATAAATAAAAATTGTTGGGATTATAGGTGTATGCCACTGCGCCTGACCAGGACTGTATTTTGAGCAATGCCGGTGATTTGTTTTTTGGAGCAGAAAGCAAGCAATAAATCTGTCACCCTGAAAAATCAGGCTGTGACCTAAAGGAAGGAGCAAATTGTGACTTTAGGTAAAAAAGAGTGACCTACCAGGGTGGGTAATTTATCATGATAACAAAATTGCTGGTGTTTTCCTGGCTGGCCAGGAAGAAGGGCTGCAGTAAGCAAATTCAAGAGATTCAAGCGTCCGAATATTTGTAACTAATCAATATTTTCAGGGTTCACAAACAGCCCAAACACTGTTGTCATTCAGAGTAAGTATGTTGCTCACTTGATTTGTAAAAGGAAAAAACAAAAACCAGAGTTTTAATTATTCCCTTTAAAATACCATCACCCCTCAACATCAGGCCTTCTTTGTAGGATGAAAATAAATATCTCCTGAGGACTGAAGTGAGAATTCTTTTTTTTGTGTGGGGAAGAAGGAGATGATGTTACCTGGAAAGGCTTGAACAAATTGACTACTGGGTCCTTCACCCACTCTTATGTTAGAACGGTTCCTGCTAGAGATGATGCTAAGCTTGTATCACCTAGAGAATTAGCAATAAAATACTCAGGCAAAATGAGAAGATATTTGAAACGACAGTCCTGCCTTCCCACATGTGTTAGATAGCTTCCTTTTGCGCTTTCAGATCCACTCTTTGTCCCGCCTACTCCAGTCCCCTGCTCCAGGCCCCAGGAGACCACTTCCAAGGCTCCCCTGCCCCTGGCTGGTGGTTGGGTTCGGTCGATGGGCGGCACCTGCTGGAGAGTGAGGGAAGAGAGGTGAGGGTGCTACTCCATCTCCCTCCCTGCAGGGTGGCTTCAGGCTAACCATATTCCTCTTCTGTGCAGGCTTTTCTCTCTCCGGTTCCAGTAACGTTTCCCTTCCCTTGACCCTTTTGTCCTAGGGGTGGTAAGTGTGCCGTCTTACTACCACTGGACACGTCTGCTAGTGTGCTGTTTCCTGCTTAACTCTTGACCGATACCCGCCTTGAATGGGTCTCTCCATAGACCTCAACATTGTCACGACTTTCAGGAATTCTGGATAACTAAGACGCTCCAATAGATAGGCTTCCATCTCCCTGAACAGTCATGGCAAAGGTTGATCAGTCATCAGGTAAAACATATTGACGTTCACGTAATTGACGTTCAGGCCGTATTTCTACGAGCTCTTCAATATGGATAGCAATGTGATACACACAACAAACCTTGGAGTCTTATAAAACTATGATTTTTATCCGTAGACTGTGCTGACAAGTACTAATGTGACAAAGCCAGCTTTAGGTCTTCATCGCTTCCCCACGAAGTCGAAGACTTTCAGTTTCTGAGCATTAACTCCCACTGATCTCTCTCAGTCACTGTTGCCATATGGCATGACTGATCTTCACCACAAAAGCCTACACATTCAGTCTTCCTATCAACAAGCCTGGCAGGCTCATCCCTTTTCTCAGAAGAGATTTAACAGCAGTGAGTTCACATGCTACAAAGACTTCATTACTTTTATTAGCGCTCTATGCCCTGGTGCACTGAGAGGTGTTGTGAATAATCTACGGTTGTCAGAAATATGAATGTGCCCTAGTGTAGAACAGCTTTAATTCTACTTGTTTTATTTTCTTATTTAGGACATTTTGGAGGGGATTAGACAGATTTCCTTCTGTAGGGGAATTTCCTGTAGAGGAATGTTGATTGATGTCCAATATACAAATAAAGCAAGGACTTCCCAATTTTCCTGTGTCTGTGGCCCTTGATGAAATGGATTCATAATGTCAAGTGGTGTGCTAGTTCCTCTTGTATTTTAGGCAAATTTTTAGAAAGAAAAGACCTTATTGGTTGCTCCTTTTCATTATATATGCCTGTAGTGAGGGGGAGGCGGGAGAATCACCTGCGCCCAGGAGGTGGAGGCTGTGGTGAGCTGTGATCGTGCCACTGCACTCCAATCTGTGACAGAGTAACACCCCAACTCAAACAAGCAAGCAAGCAAGAAGACAAACAAACAAAAACACATAGTAAACTCAAAAGGGAAGAAAGGTGATGTCAGACCAGTAGAGGAAGATTATTTATATCCCTTGGTAATCTCTCTCCTCTTCATCACAGTCACATTTTTGAAACAGTTGCCTATATTTTCTGTCTTCATTTCCTCATCTCTCAAATCATTTAGTATTTCTTGCTCAGGATACCACTTTGTTAGAAACTTAAGGTCCTCATTTTACTTGACCTTTGCAGAACTGGGCACTGTTTTTTTTTTTTTTGAGTCGTAGTCTCAGTCAGTTACCCAGGCTGGAGTGCAGTGGCACGCTCATGACCCCACCACAGCCTCAACTGGCTGGGCTCAAGTGATCCTTCTGCCTCAGCCTTCCAAGTACCTGGAACATGCCTGACTAATTTTTTGATTTATTGTAGAGATGAGGTCTCACCAAGTCGCCCAGACTGATCTTGAACCCCTGGACTCATGCAATCTTCTCGCCTCAGCCTCCCAAAATGCCTGGCCTGTTATTTATTTATTTTTGGCGACCCAGATGGGACATGAATGTTATTTTTTTAAAATTAATTTTTCCAAATTGAAGTGGGGTCTTGCTATGTTGCCCAGGCTGGTGTGGAACACCTAGGCTAAAGCAATCCTCCTACCTTGGCCTCCCAATGTGCTGGAATTACAGGCATGAGCCACTGCAACCAACCTGAACTGAATACTGCTGACCACTGCTTCCTGTTGGTGTTCGTGACTTAATTCTCTTCTTGTCTACCCAGCCCACATTTCTTCTCAAGTCTGTATTCTCCTCTAACTAGCCACCAGTCCTTGAGGTTCCTAAAGGCTCAGTTTCATGGCTACTATCTGCTGTCCCTAGGGCCCTTCCTACCGTTTCGAATACCATCTTGGTGGCTTCAGTTTTCTGTTTTATGCTGACAAAACCCCAGTTTATTTCTCTAGCTTAGATCTTCACTCTGTGTAATTAGTGAATACTGCAATAAAAGAAATAAATCATTATGAGGCTGAAAAGTAACTACTTACATATCCAACTACTTACATCACTTCAATATATGAATGTTTCAAAGACAATTCACAAGCCGGGCTCAGTGGCTCAGCCTGTAATCCCGCGCCTTGGGAGGCTGAGGTGAGTGGATTGCCTGAGCCT
>NW_007064771.1:89539-107835 GCF_000164805.1 Carlito syrichta
CTTGCCACTGCCCTCCAGCCTGGGTGACAGAGTGAGACTCCAACTCAAAAAATAAGAAAGTAAGAAAGAAAGAAAGTAGTTGATTAGTACTCTTGCAAATTTGGCACTTGAATTATTCTCATATTTAGGATAACTGTGCTAAAAGCTAAAAATTCCTGTTGGCCTATATTATACCAAATCGATTTGTGTGATAACTGCTTTCCCCTTACTTTTCAGCCCCATAATGATGTTTCTTTTATTGTAATATTCACTAATTCGTTTGTAAAATACAGAGTAAAATGGTCAATTGGTTCTTTTCTATTACTTGCTATTTGTGGTCCTGTTGTTTGAGATGTACAACAACATTTACTCTCACTGGAGAGTAGTCTTTTTCTGTAACATTTCCCCATTTTTCATTTGATGCTACGTTATCTTCTTCTTTGGAACTGCTAACACTTTCACTGCTATCACTTTCTATTTCATTCACCCGTATTCTTTTTTTTTTGGAGTTGGAATCTCACTCTGTCGCCCAGGCTGGAGTGCAGCGGCACGCTCACGGCCACCACAGCCTCCACCTGCTGGACTCAGGAGATCCTTCCACTTCAGCCTTCCAAGTAACTGGAACCACAGGTACACACCACCACCCCTGGCTAATTTTTTAAATTTATTGCAAATGAGATCTCGCAAAGTTGCCCAGGCTGATCTCAAACACCTGGGCTCAGGCAATCCTCTCACCTCGGCCTCCCAAAGTGCTGGGATTATAGGCGTGAGCCACTGTGCCCGTCCTTTTTTTTCTTTTGAGTCGGAGTGTCACTCTGTCACCCAGGCAGGAGTGGCATGCTCATGGACACTGCAGCCTCGGTCTGCTGAGTTCAGGTGATTATTCTGCCTCAACCTTCCAAGTAGCTGGACACAGGCATGTGCCATCACGCCTAGCTAATCTTTCCTGATTTATTGTAGAGACGAGGTCTCACCAAGTTGTCCAGGCTTGTCTTGAACCTGTGTGCTCAGACAACCCTCGCACCTCGGCCTCCCAAAGTACTGGAATTATAGGCATGAGCCACCCCACCCGACTGCATTCGCCTGTTTTCTTCTTGGTGGGATGATATCACTATTACTACTATCTTTTTCTTCCACATCAGTGTTTATTTTTTCTAACTTATTTTATAAAGGTATGTCTAGCTCATCTTTGCTGCTGCTTATAACTCTCACTTTTGTCTTTTGTTTTGTCATTGTTCTGCAAACTAAATAAGTGGATTACAAATTTCTAATTGTAAACTATAAAATTACGAAATGAGCCGGGCTCAGTGGCTCAGCCTGTAATCCCATGCCTTGGGAGGCTAAGGTGAGTGGATTGCCTGAGCCCGCGGGTTCAAGACCCGCCTGGGCAACTTGGTGAGAACTCATCTCTACAATAAACCAAAAAATTAGCTAGGTGTGGTAGTGTGTGCCTGTAGTTCCAGCTACTTGGAAGGCTGAGGCGGAAGGATCGCCGGAGCCCAGCGGGTCAAGGCTGCGGTGGCCAGGAGCGGCCACTGCACTCCAGCCTGGGTGACTGAGTGATACTCCAACTCAAAAATAAATAAATAAATAAATAAATAAAATTACGAAATGAAATTTATCAAAAGAATTTTGCTTTTCCAATTTTACTTTTCTGACTTATTGCAGATAGATGTATTTGATCTGTGGCACTTGATACTTCAGTATGATCTGCCTTAAATTTTGAAAGTCTCTTTCTTTTAAGGCTGTGGACTTGCTTATCTATCTTTTCAAGTTAAGCCATATGATACAAAGGGTATACCCACAGCTTCCTTTCTTATACAAACACTCTTTATCACTACCTTCTGTTACAAAGAAGTGTTGGCACCACTGTGAAAGCACTTCACACGTTCTCTATGTAATACCAGCAGATATTTTTAAATGTATATCTCAGTATATATCCCACCTCTTTATTTGCTTTTTTTCATGTAATTTGAATGGGAAACTTCAAGGAAACATACATTTTCTTTTGAAAAATTTGCACTGGCATAAGTTTATCCTAAACAATCACCAGCAATCTCTTTATGTCCCCTGAGAGGGACATCTGAATGGTTGGCTATATTTATGATGTCCCTCAGGGGGGACATCAGAGTCAAGGGGCTACAAGTCTTTCTCATGGTTTATAAGGCCTCACAACTTCTGGCCCCTCTTTCTCTCTCAGTTCATTTTGAGCCAGTCTCATTTCTTCTCTGTGCTTTTGCGACTTTGGCCTTATTTCAATCCTTCAAATATACCAAACTCCTTCTGACCACAGGACTTTTGCAGTTTTGTCTCATTGGAACTATTTTCTGTATTCATTTACTTCCTGTATTCCTGCTTCTTCACTAGATTTTAAGTGCCATGAGAATAGAGGCTGTTCCTGCTTTCTATTTCACCTCCAGATACACTGTTCTGGCATGTAGGAGCTCAATAAATACTTGCTATGCTTCATATTATAAATAATATCTATTACCACATTTCATACTTTGTTTAAACTTTTAATTTTGAAGTAAAATATAAAAATTTTGTGCCAAAGTTAAAGTATTGTTTCTTTTCTTTTTAAGTTTTTTTTTTTTTTTGAGTTGGAGTCTCACTCTGTCGCCCAGACTGGAGTGCAGTGGCCACTCCCGGTCACCGCAGCCTCAACCTGCTGGGCTCTGGCGATCCTTCCGCCTCAGCCTTCCAAGTAGCTGGAATTACAGGCATGCGCTACCACGCCTGGCTGATTTTTTGATTTATTGTAGAGATGAGATCTTGCCAAGTTGCCCAGGCAGGTCTCGAACCTGCGGGCTCAGGTAATCCACTCACCTCAGCCTCCCAAAGGCGCGGGATTACAGGCTGAGCCACCAAGCCCGGCTCTTTTTAAGTCTTAATGTTAAAATTTTGTTTGTTAACTGGGCTTGTTGGCTCATACCTGTAATCCCAGCACTTTGGGAGGCAGAGGCAAGAGGATCGCCTGAGCTCAGAGGTTCGAGACCAGCCTGGGCAACTTGGCAAGACCTCGTCTTTACAACAAATCAAAACATTAGCCAGGTGTGGTGACGCGTACCTTTGGTTCCAGCTACTTGGAAGGTTAAGGCAGAAGGAACGCCTGAACCCAGCAGAGTGAGGCTGCAGTGACCATGAGTATGCCACTGCACTATAGCCTGGGTGACAGGGTGAGACTCTGACTCTAAACGAAATTTATTTGTCCTTTAAATGTGCACTAATATTTAAACATTTTACATAGTTAAATCTATCAACTATTCTATTACGGTTTCTTTTATTGGAATCATGCTTTAAAAGGCCTCTCTCACTAGAAGATAACATAAATTATTATATATATTTTATAATAGCACTTCCTTTAAAATGTACTAAATTGTTTTCTAAATGTTAAGGCATGTATCTTTGATAAAGTATTTCTTTTTTCAAATTAAAGTTGTATAAAAGTTTCAATATCTTGCCTTAAACCAGTTGACTGTTCTTTCTAGGATTCACGTATTGTTGCATAGAAAACATTCACTTTTGATACTTAGACTTCAGATCAAAAAGGACTGAAACCCCACACTCATAATCCATATATTTACTTACATGTTGTTTGACTAGCATTGTAAATATGAATGAATATGGTGATTAGTCATATCTATAAGAACCAAATAATTATATTAAGTTAGTGAATAAAGATGTATAATATTTTTATTAAAGCCTTGAATATATTCAGTGGATTGAATGTGACTTCATAACTGTACTATGATTATATTAAAATATTTCTGGAATAAAAAAATCTGAAAGGGATTTGAGGGTGAGGTATCAGGTAGTAAAGTCTTTGTTCTCCACATAGTAGTCACCTGTTCCAAGAGACTTTATTGAATGCTCCATCTCTTCTCCAAATATTTAAAATGCTACTTTTATTTTACATTTTTGGGTATTTTAGACTTTTTGGAAATTTAATTTTTGTCCATCTATCATTTTGATGACATATTAATTTAATTCTAATGACTTTATAAAGCATTTTAGGCCAGATGCGGTGGCTTATACTTGTAATTCTAGCACTTTGGGTTGAGATGGGAGGATTGCTTGAGGCCAGGAGTTTGAGACCTGCCTAGGCAGTGTAGTGAGACCTCATCTCTATTAAAAAACAACAACAAAAAGGTAGCTGGGTGTGGTGGTACACGCCTGTAGTACCAGCTACTTGGGAGGCAGAGGTGGAAGGATCACCTGAGCTTAGGAGGTTGAGGCTGAGTGAACTGTGGTCACCCGAGTGAGAGATAACAGAGTGAGACTTTGACTCAAAAAAAAAGCATTTCAATATAGGTTGTGTTAGTTATCTACTGCTACAATAATGCTGCATAGCAACCATCCAAAATTCAATAGCTTAAAACAGTTCTTTTTTTTTTTTTTTTTTTTTTTTGAGTTGGAGTCTCGCTCTGTGGCCCAGGTTGGAGTGCAGTGGTATGCTGATGACCACCACGACCTCAACCTGATGGGCTCAGGTGATCCTTTTGCCTCAGTCTTCTAAGTAGCTGGAGCTACAGGCACGGACCACCAAGCTCGGCTAACTTTTTGATTTATTGTAGACATGAGGTCTTGCCAAATACCCCAGGCTTGTCTCGAACCCATGGGCTCAGGCAATCCTCTCGCCTTGGCCTCCCAAAGTGCTGGGATTATAGGCGTGAGGCATTGCACCAGGCTAAAACAGTTTTTCTTAACAGGGTTCCAGGAGACAGATATGCCATTATGTTGTAAGATATTTATTATATCTAATAATTAACTGTGTATTATCTTGGGAGAATTGACAAAGGAGACACAAGTAATTTTATTTATTTATTTATTTTTATTTATTTATTTTTTTTGAGTTGGAGTCTCACTCTGATGCCCAGACTGGAGTGCAGTGGCTACTCCCGGCCACCGCAGCCTCGACCTGCTGGGCTCCGGCGATCCTTCCGCCTCAGCCTTCCAAGTAGCCAGAATTACAGGCATACGCTACCACGCCCGGCTGATTTTTTGATTTATTGTAGAGATGAGGTCTTGCTGCCCAGGCGGGTCTCGAACCCGTGGGCTCAGGCAATCCACTCACCTCAACCTCCCAAAGAAGTAATTTTTTTTTAAACATAGAATTGGGTTTTACTATATTGCCCAGGATGGTCTCGAGCTTCTGGCCTCAAGCAATCCTCCTGCCTCAGCCTCCCAAAACGCTGGGATTATAGGCATGAGCCATGATGCCTGGCACAAATAATTTTTTTTTAAATAGGGCTTACTTTTTTCATGGAAACCCTATGAGAAAGTATGGCTTAGTGCAATAAATATGTATTTAGTTTATTAATCTGTAGTTGTGATTTAGGCTGAGAAGTTTTTCTGGATTTAGCAGGACTCTTTCTCATGTCTAGTGGTCTGCTAGCTGCTGACTAGAGTGATGTGTGCCACTGGGCCGCATTCCTCTTCTCTTCTAGTGGGCTAGCTTCCATATGTTCGCAAGGTAAGCACTCTTCAAGCCTCTACTTGCAGTGAGTTTTTTAATGTCTCACTGGCCAAAACACATCATGTGATTAAACTCAGTTCTGAGAAATATACTCTACTTTTCATAGAAGGAGCCGCAAAAAAATGTGAATGCAGGGTAAAAGACAGAATTGGGGCCATGCTATTCTTCTGTTAGTGTTTTTGCTTTTGTTTTTTGATTTGGAGTCTCACTCTGTTGCCCAGTTTAGAGTTCAGGAGGATGCTTAAGGCCACTGCAGCCTCAACCTGCTGGGCTCAGGCAATCCTTCCAAGTAGCTGGAACTACAGGCACGCGCCACCATGCCTGGCTAATTTTTTATTTTTTTTAATTGTGGAGACGAGGTCTCGCAAAGTTGTCCAGGCTGGGCTTGAACCCGTGGGCTCAGACAATCCTCTCACCTCGGCCTTCCAAAGTGTTGGAATTATAGGCATGAGCCACCGTGCCCAGCCCAGTTAGTGTTTTTAAAAACTGTTTACTGGCTCTTCTGCCGACTTGTCCTATTTTAGAATCATTTTGTCAAGATAAAAAACTCCCATTGGGCCCTCCATTTCTCCATCATCCAGGAAGGTCATTGTTGTTGAGGTCCGTGTATCTGTCGAGGACAATAACTACCATGGCTTCCAGGTCTTTGACGAAACCTCAGATGTGTGAACTTTCTCAAAACCTCAGATGTGTGGTGATTTCATATTATTGGAGCATTAAAAGTGTCCCTGGGGGTTGTAGCTCTCTGTAAGTTTGCTGTGGCTAAACCAGGAAAGAAGGCATATGCAGATTTCTACAGAAACTGTGATTCCATGAAAGATTTTTTTTTTTGAGTTGGAGTCTCACTTGATCACCCAGACTGGAGTGCAGTGGCTGCTCCCAGCCACCGCAGCCTCGACCTGCTGGACTCCGGCGATCCTTCCGCCTCAGCCTTCCGAGTAGCCGGAATTACAGGCATGCACTACCATGCCCGGCTGATTTTTTGATTTATTGTAGAGGTGAGGTCTCGCTGCCCAGGCGGGTCTCGAACCCGCAGGCTCAGGCAATCCACTCACCTCAGCCTCCCAAAGGCGCGGGATTACAGGCTGAGCCACCGAGCCCAGCTTCACGAAAGATTTTGAGGATATGAGGAAGGCTGGCGTCTTTCAGGGCGCAAAGTGATTTTGCAATATAAAGAATTTCTTTGGGTGGAATTACATAGAAGTTTGTCATTGATCTGTGTTCCTGAACTATGAAATATGCTAAGCGGGTTAAGAAGTAGTTTCTCTTGATAAATAAAGAACTAACAATAACAACAAGAATAACAAAAGCTCCCTTTGGGATTTGCATAAAAAACAAAGGAAAGCCGGATGCTGAGATGGATGTTTTTACGTAATTCATTTCATTTCATCTTTTCAGCAAATGAAGGTAGCTATCTTCACCCACAATCTTACAGGTAAGAAAATTGAGGTTCATATTTATTAAATATCTGTTTATCACCTAGCAAGTTGGTTGGAGAATCTGCTTCAGAGCACAATTCTCTTTCCCCTGCTCTGCTCCGGGGCTGCTTATTGTGAAGACTGCTTTGAGAATCAAGCATGATAATGGCCTTGAAAAAGCTCCAAAAACTGTAAGGACAGCTACTACCCAATGATTTTGAAGTTCCCTAAATATCCATGTTTCTGTAAACAGAACTCATGAAGTTTTTAATTTGTAGGAGAATCTCTTATGTTTCCTTCCTGCAGTATCCATAGTTTGGCTGAGATAACATACTTTACATGATTTATTTATTTTTGGAGACAGGGTCTCACTCTGTTGCCCAGGTTGAGTTCCGTGATGCAACCATACATAGTACACTGCAGCTTTTAACTTGTGGGCTCAAGCAGTTCTCCTGCCTTAGCCTCCCAAGTAGCTGAGACGATAGGCATGCACCATCATGTCCAGACATTTTTTTATTTTTAAAATTTTTTTTGTAGAGTTGGTTCTTGCTGTGTTGCCCAAGCTAGTCTTGAAATTCTGATCTCAAGTGATCCTCCCACCTGAGCTTGCCAAAGTGCTAGGATTACAGGCACGGTTCCTGACATGATTGACGGAAGGAAATTAAATAATCATAAAAGAAGTGTAGTTGAGGTTTATCGTGGAGGTCCTAACTTTTATAGCTCTGTTGTGTCATAATCCATTCAACTTTCTGGCAATTTAGAAGAACAAGTATTAATAAGGGTATTAGCTATAACTTCAGGCTGCCAAAACATGCCCTTCGGAGGCTTTGACTGGGGTACAAAAATGAAGTAAAGAAGGTGAGGAAGCCGGGCTCTGTGGCTCAGCCTGTAATCCCACACCTTGGGAGGCTGAGGTGAGTGGATTGCCTGAGTCTGCGGGGAGACCTCATCTCTACAATAAATCAAAAATCAGCCTGGCGTGGCAGCGCACACCTGTAGTTCCAGCTACTCGGAAGGCTGAGGTGGAAGGATCGCCGGAGCCCAGCAGGTCGCGGCTGCGGTGGCCGGGAGCGACAGACTGCACTCCAGTCTGAGCGACAGAGTGAGACTCCAACTCAAAAAAAAAAAAGAAGGTGAGGACTGGTTGCATGGCTGGTGGGAGTGACAGCACAGATACTGTCAGGTGCTAACTTATTTCGTTTTATTATTTAGGCAAACTATACTCAGGCAAATTCTCTCTATGTAGGAGGCCAATCTTTCTTTCTTTCTTTTTTTTTTTTAATTCAAGTCTCACTCTGTCACCCAGGCTGGAGTGCAGTGGCATTCTCACAGCTCACCACGGCCTTGACCCCCTGGGCTCAGGCGATCCTTTCTTCTCAGTCTCCCAAATAGCTAGGATTACAGGCACACACCACCATGCCTGGTTGATTATTTTTTTTTTTTGTAGAGATGGGATCTTGCTATGTTGTACAGACTGACCTCGAATTCCTAGGCTCGAGCAATCCTCTCGTCTCAGCCTCCCAGAGAACTGGGATTACATGTGTGAGCTGCTATACCTGGACAATGCCACTCATTTAAAAAGTGAAACATTTAGATTAAAGTAAGTGCTTGTTGCTAGAAATTCTGGAAGCAAGCAGCAGTACAAAGATCAACAAAATTCTTGCCAGGCATGGTGGCTCATGCCTGTAATCCCAGCACTTTGGGAGGTGGAGGCGAGAGGATTGCCTGAGCCCAGGGGTTCAAGACCGGCCTGGACAACTTGGTGAGACTTCGTCTCTACAATAAATAAATTATAAAAAAAATTAGCCAGACATGGTGGTACATGCCTGTAGTTCCAGTTACTTGGAAGGTTCAGGTAGAAGTATCACTTGAGCCTAGCAGGTCGAGGCTGCAGTGGCCAAGAGCATGCCACTGTACTCCAGTCTGGACAACAGAGTAAGATTCCAACTAAAAACAAACAAACAAACAACAACAACAACAACAAAGATCAATAAAATTCCTTGAAGCTAAACCTTTTTTTTTTTTTTTTTTTTTTTTTTTGAGATGGGGTTTTGCTATGTTGCCTCAGTTGGACTTGAGCTCAAGTAATCCTCCCACCTCAGTGTCCTGAGTAGCTGGGATTACTAACTTGTGCCACCCCGCTTGGTTCACTTATGGATATTTTCAAGAGTGAAACAACTTTGTGTGTGAAAACCTAGTCATACAGCCAGGTGTCTTGGTGCCTTGGGTGGACCCACTAACTTACATTGTAAATTGGGACCACATGAAAGTGGTTGCAGGTGGATAAGGAAGGTTGAATTCTGGGAGCCCTGGCTCCTGGTACTGCCTGGTGCTCAAGCACCAAGGGTTTGCATTGGGTAATTTCCTCAAGTTTTTAATCAGTAACACATTCATTTTGCGTGAGTTTGTTAATCTCCTTGATCATCATGAGATTTGCCATGTCATGGCTCTGAAAACAGTATGGGGTATACCTTAAACCCGCTGATGAAAAATGCAATTCTATCACGTGGTCTTCTTTGTTTAGAGACAATACTTTCTGAAGCAACAGGGAAACTTAATTATGTTTATCAAGAGCATATTAGAGGGTAAACTGTATAAGAAGAGCCTTGAACATCTAGAGAAAGGAAACTGTCAGAAGTTGCTTACTCCGCATTAATTTTTTTTTTTTTTGAGTCCGAGTCTCACTCCGTCGCCCAGACTGGAGTGCAGGGGCCGCTCCCGGCCGCCGCAGCCTCGACCTGCTGGGCTCCGGCGATCCTTCCGCCTCAGCCTTCCGAGTGACTGGAACTACAGGCGTGCGCTACCACGCCCGGCTAATTTTACTCCGCATTAATTTGAGGGCAGTTGTATGGATGAGAGAAAATATGTGTTAAAGTGTCTGGTCCACAGTAGGTATTTTACTCAGAGTAGCTATGATGATCACATGAGAGTATATGAATAAGAGGATGGTTCTAATGTTTGCTTCTTTCTTTATGAATACTACAGAAGATTTATGTAAGTGTTGGCAACTTGACTCCATGGCCAATGCAACAAACATCTAAAGAAGTTGTTCAGACTCTCTCCACTTTTCCTCTGACTCATTATTTCACCTTCAGTAAACCTCATGAATCTATTCTTCGTGTGTGTGTGTGTGTGTGTGTGTGTGTGTGTGTGTTGGAGTCTCACTCTTTCACTTAGGCTGGAATGCAGTAGCATGTTCACGTCCATTGCAGTATCGACCTGCTGGGCTCAGGCGATCCTTCCACCTCAGTCTTCCAAGTAGCTGGAACCACAGGCACACGTCACCATGCCTGGCTAATTTTTTGATTTATTTTAGAGACGAGATCCTGCCTTGTTGCTCAGGCTGGTCTCAAACTCCTGAGCTCAAGCAATTTTCTTGCTGGGATTACAGGCATGAGCCACCACGTCCGGCTCATGACTCGATTCTGTGGCAGGTTTGATCAATCTATACTATAGAAATATATTTGAAGTGGTATTTATAAACATTGGTAACATTTATAAGATCTTCAAATAAAGATTACATTATACAGTCATCCCTCCATATCCTCAGGTGATTTGTTCCAGGACCCCACAGACACCAAAATCCTCAGATGCTCAAGTCCCTTACATATATGATGCAGCATTTGCATACGACCTACACGCATCATCCCATGTACTTTCTTTTTTTTTTTTGAATTGGAGTCTCACTCTTGTTGCCCAAACTGGAGTACAATGGCATGCTCACGGCCACTGCAGCCTTGACTTGCTGGACTTAGACGATCCTTCTGCCTCAGTCTTCCAAGTAGCTGAAACTATAGGCATGTACCACCATGCCCAGCTAATTTTTATTGTAGAGATTTATTGTAGAGATGGGATGTCGCTGTGTTTCCCAGGCTGGTCTCGAACCCGTGGGCTCAAGCAATCCTCTTGTCTCTGCGTCCCAAAGTGCTGGAATTAAAGGCATGAGGCACCTTGCCCAGCCTCATCCTGTGTACTTTCAATTGTCTTTAGATTAACTGTAATACCAAATACAATGCAAATGCTATGTAAATAGTTGTTATACTGTATTTTTATTAGTTTTTTATTGTTATTGTATTGCTATTTTTAATTTTTTGAATATTTTCAATCCTTACATATGGAGGGTCCACTGTGTATTAAACTATCACTGATAAAAAGCATGTAGAATGTCATAAAAGTATTTCAACTATGGCAGTAGATGTCAGGACCTCAAACCAAATTTTGTTTCAGTTCAGAGTTGATTTGAAAACATTCTGATGTTATGGTTCTGTGGTTTTCGACAAAATACTCAGGGCTGGATCTGGTTTGAATAGGTTGGTTTAAACTAAAACATTTCTTCATTGGTTTGTGGTTAACCAATTAATTTATTGTTTCAGAAATTGAAGCTGGTTAACCAGCCCAGGTTTGGGTTTCTGGTTCAATTCAGTTAAAGTTCCTGGCAAATGTACAATAAGAAAAATTTATGATTCCTCAATTATGATGTGCTAAATATCCTAGTTTCCTCAAAAACCACACGTTTTCCACAATCCTCTCTTATTTTTGGTAGAATCATAGAGAAATGTGCTAGCAAGAGGCTTGCCCATGGCATCAACCCACAGTTAAACAGAAGCCAAACAACAATTCATCTGAGAGCAAAGAAGACTGTCACGGTTTTACTTTCAACAGACACAGGATAACTGAACTAAATGTGTACCTTTCTTGGCCTTCTGAAATCGCTACATTGGCCAGGCATGTTGTCTTATGCCTGTAATACCAGCACTTTGGGAGGCTGGGGTGGGAGGATCACTTGAGGCCAGGAGTTCAAGACCAGCTTGGGCAACATAGTGAGACCCCTGTCTCTACGAAAAACAAAAAAATTGGCTCGGTGGCTCAGCCTGTAATCCTGCGCTTTGGGAGGCTGAGGTGAGTGGATTGCCTGAGCCCGTGGGTTTGAGACCCGCCTGGGCAACTTGGCGAGACCTCATCTCTACAATAAATAAAAAATTAGCCGGGCGTGGTAGCGCGCGCCTGTAATTCCGGCTACTTGGAAGGCTGAGGTGGAAGGATCACTGGAGCCCAGCAGGTCGAGGCTGCGGTGGCCGGGAGCGGCCGCTGCACTCCAGCCTGGGCGACAGAGTGAGACTCCAACTCAAAAAAAAAAAATAATAATAATAATAATAAAAAATAAAAACAATAAAAAAATAAATTACAATAAAAAATGTTTAAAAGAAATTTCTACAACAATCAATTGTGTCATCTGGACACAAAGGTGTATTTCTTCTAATTAGATGTGCCAAGTCATCATTACAAACACTTGCTAAATTTTTTTTATTATTTATTTATTTTTTGAGTCGGAGTCTCACTCTGTCACCCAGGCTGGAGTACAGTGGCATGCTCACGGCCACTGCAGCCTCGACCTGCTGGACTTAGGTGATCCTTCTGCCTCAGCCTTCCAAGTAGCTAGAATTACAGGTGCATGCCACCATGTGTGGCTAATTTTTTAATTTATTGTAGAAATGAGGTCTCACCAAATTGCCATGGCTGGTCTCTGACCCCTAGGCTCAGACAATTCTCTTACCTCTGCCTCCCAAAGTGCTGGGATTATAGGTGTGAGCCACTGTGTCTGGCTACTTAATTTTTAAAAAAGTGGATATATTAATACACACATATTCATATATAAAATAATTGTGTATATGTATGCTTTAATGAATTATTCTCAGTCACCTGCACTCTTATAGGCTTTCTTGTCTAGGATAAAAATACACTGTATTATAAGAGATACATATTCGCGAGAGTGTCTCACATATGAGCACAAAGTATTGTACGTGGCAGCAGAAAAATGTGACTGCAGGTACTTTGTTTGCATTCTCTTATTCTTGTTCATACCATAGGATAAGCTTGGGAATGAGAACACAAGAATTTGAACCAGGGACTAAGGTGCGTCCACAGGTTTCTTAGGTCCTGGATTCCCTGAAGTTTTGGAACGGCTCTGGGTGAGTAGCTGAGGCCTCTCAGCCAAGTTGCCAACACTTCTTTTTTTTTCTGAGTTGGAGTCTCACTTTTGTTGCCCAGGCTGGAATGCAGTGTCACGCTCGTGGCCACCTCAGCCTTGACCTGCTGGGCTTTGGCGAATCTTCCAACTCAGACTTCCAAGTGCAGGAACTACAGATGCACACCACTATGCCTGGCTAGTTTTTGTGATTTATTGTAGAGACGAAGTCTCACCAAGTTGCCCAGGCTGGTCTCGAGTGACAACCATGCTGAGTTGCCAACGCTTAAGTAAATTTTCTTCTGTAGTATTCATAAAGAAAGAAGCAAACAGTAGAGCCGTCCTCTTGCTCATATATTCCCTGGTAATTTGTACTACTGGGCTGGGTTTGGTGGTTCAGCCTGTAATCCTAGCACTTTGTGAGGCCGAGGTGAATGGATTGCCTGAACCAGCAGGTTCGAGACCAGCCCGGGCAACTTGGCAAGACCTCTTCTCTACAGTAAATAAATTAGCCAGGTATGGTAGTGCGTGCCTGCGGTTCCTGCTACATGGAAGGCTGAGGTGGAAGGATCATTGGAGCCCAGCAGGTTGATGCTGGGGTGGCCGTGAGTGCGCCACTGCACTCCAGCCTGGGAGATGGAGTGAGACTCCAACTCAAAAAAAAAAAAATTGTACTATTGACATGTGCTGAGATAATTTAGGCCGGGCGTGGTGACTCACACCTATAATCCTGGCACTTTGCAAGGCCGAAGTGAGAGGATTGCTTGAGCCCATGGGTTCGAGACCAATGAGACCAAACTAGGCAACTCCTCTCTACAATAAATTAAAAAATTAGCCGGGTGTGGTGGTGCGTGCCTATAGTTCCAGCTACTTGGGAGACTGAGGTGGAAGGATCACCTAAGCCCAGCAGGTCAATGCTGGAGTGGCCGTGAGTGTGCCACTGCACTCCAGCCTGGGTGACAAAGTAAGACTCCAACTCAAAACAAAAAAAGATAATTTAAATTTATTGCTGAATATAACTCTTTGGAACTTTGTTAAAAAGATTACAATTATGTTAAAATAATTGCACCTTCAGTCAAGTCACTAAGAGTTAAAGAATTCAGACATATTTACTTGTTTCATCTGGTGTGGCTGTTTCAAGTGTGCGTGTATGTATATTTGAACACTTTCAAGTCTTTGGAATACCAGTTATTCTTTAGAACTTCTGTGACTTACAGGGATTTGTCTTTCTTTTATTATGAAATATTCAAATATTCAGATGAGTATGGAGTGTAATATAACAAATACTCATATACCTACTCTTAAGTCACTTGACATTTTGCTTTATTTTCTTCAGATCTTCTCTTCCTCTGTTTCTTCCATCTTCTTTCTCTTTTTTTTCCCTGTCTCTTTCTTCATTTTAAGGCATTAAACATTATCAGTGTAGTGGCTCTCCTAAGTCTCATTTCCTCCTCTTCCTACAGGTAAAGACTCCAAATTTACTATTTTTCATGTCCATGAATATTTTCAAACTTTATACAATTGAAATCATACTGTATACAGTTTCTGTATTTCCCTATTTTCTATAAGGAGAACCATACTGTACACATTATTGGCTGCATTTCATGTTTTCAGAATTGTTGTGTCCATACAATAGCATGATATCATTCGTCTTTAACTATTGTACCTCATCCCTCTGTGTTGCTCCGTTCTTTTTCTCTTGGCCATTTAGATGACTTTTTCACTTTTCTTTTTCTTTTTTTTTTTTTGAGTTGGAGTCTCACTCCGTCGCCCAGACTGGAGTGCAGTGGCCGCTCCCGGCCACCGCAGCCTCGACCTGCTGGGCTCCGGTGATCCTTCCGCCTCAGCCTTCCAAGTAGCCGGAACTACAGGTGCGCGCTACCACGCCCGGCTAATTTTTTGATTTATTGTAAAGATGAGGTCTCACCAAGTTGCCCAGGCGGGTCTCGAACCTGTGGGCTCAGGCAATCCACTCACCTCAGCCTCCCAAAGTGCGGGATTCCAGGTTGAGCCACCAAGCCCGGCTCACTTTTCATTATTATAAACCATGTGAAAGTAAGCATTCATGTACATGTCTCATTGAATATTTTTGTGACGATTTTTCTAGGACATAGACCTAGGAACATAGAGGTAGATTACGGGCATCTTCCAGCTTTATTGATGTTGCTCAGTTGTCCTGTGGTCGTTATATTAGTTGTGTGTGAGTTTCTTGTTGATCCACATACTTCCCACCCACCCTTTGGTATCACTAGAGATTTAAATGTTGGCAATATGATGAGTTTTTTTTTTTTTTTGAGTTGGAGTCTCACCCTGTCACCTAGACTGGAGTGCAGTGGCACACTCACAGCAGCTGCAGCCTCGACCTGCTGGGCTCAGGCGATCCTTTCACCTCAGCCTTCCAAGTAGCTGGAATTACAGGCATGCACTACCATGCCTGGCTAATTTTTTTGATTTACTGTAAAGATGAGATCTCGCCAAGTTGCCCAGGCTGGTCTCGAACCCATGGGTGATGAGTTTCAAATGTTATTGAATTTCAGTTTACATTTCCCTAATAACTAGATTTTTATGTCGGTCAGACATTTTGCTTTCTTCTCTATGAACCCATTTTTATCGGACTGTCTTTGTCTTATTAATGTATAGGAGTCCTTTATATATTCTGAATATGAGACAGGCCAATCACACCTGCTTCATTCATCTTTTTGTTGTTGTTGTTGTTTGAGTAGGAGTCTCACTCTGTTGCCCAGGCTGGAGTGCAGTGGCATGCTCATGGCCATTGTAGCCTTGATCTGCTGTGCTCAGACAATCCTTCTGCCTCAGTCTTTCAAATAGCTGGAACTACAGGTGTGTGCCATCACACCCGGCTAATTTTTTTTGATTTATTATGGAGACAAGGTCTCACCAAGTTGCCCAGGCTGGTCTTGAATCCCTAGGCTCAGGCAATCCTCTCGCCTCCCCGTCTCAAAGTGCTGGGATTACAGGCATAAACCACTGCTCCCGGCTTGTTGTTTTTTATTGTGTTTGGTGTCAGAACAGAACAGGGATGGTGGAGAAGATGATACAGTAGACCTGGAAAATGCCAGAGAGATTGGTCTGAGTTCAAGTCTTTGGAAAATCCAAGGGTCAAATCAATAAAACCAAGACCAAGTCAGAGGTCAGAAATGAACGTATTTTTTGTAGAGACAGGGCTTTGCTATGTTGCCTGAGCTGGTCTCAAACTCTTGGGCTCATGGGATTCTTCCACCTCAGCCTCCCAAAGTGCTGGCTGGGATTACAGATGTAAACCAACATGCCCGACCTCTTTTTTCGTTTCTTTACATTGAAACAGGGTCTTGCTTATTGCCCAGGCTGATCTCAAATTCCCAAGTGATCTTCCCACCTCAGCCTCCCAAAGTGCTAAGGTTATAGGCGTGAGCCACTCTGCCCAGCCTCAAGCTGATTATTTTTATGCTTGATTTATTTTATTGTATTTTCTCTTCAGAGAGCAAGAATCATGAGTTTGTAACTGAGTGAGACAAAAACCAATGAATGATTTGGTCCATTCCTTCCCTCTTGCTGAATGACTGCATGTTAAGGGAGCTTGAGCATAATAAGCCCCAGCACAATGTTTTGCCCTGAGTTCTGTCCCAGGTTCCCCTTCTAACCTGAAGGAAAACGGATGCAGCAGAAAACCTACTAGTGAACAAAAACTATGAAACTGACCCAGCCTCCATTTTACCATCTGTTCCAAAATGAACCTCTTAAATCCCTTATTCCCATTAGTGGATTGTTTTAAAACATATTCCCAAGGAGATGAATTTGATTCTTTATTTCTCCGGGTTTCTCTGGCCCTCTATTACTTTAACTGCAGGCTTACATTTTCTGAAGTATGTCTGCGGGGAAGCCAGGCAGAGCACATTAACAGACCTAGCATGCCACGGCTAAGTAATCCAGTAAAAGTATTCTTGTTGTGCAGTGCATGCATTCACAGGACCATTTTAGTTATTGCTGTAATTAGTTCTGATTCAAGTATTCCACAGAGAATGAGGTTTCTAGATTGAAAGTGGTCAGATGCAGGTTGGCTGTGGGGCTGCAGGATGCAGATGGCAGGCAGAGCCTGAAGAAATGATGAGAGATGTTTCTATATGCCTCAATTTGTGGCATTTCTGATTTTATATGGACATTAAACTTGGTGAGCTGAAGTGCCATTTGCTCTGAGAGAGGATAATATACACTCATCCCAAGCTTTCTAAAAAATGGACTGAAACTGGAAAAGGCACAGGCATGGGACATCATACAGTGATATCTACATCACAGCGAGTTATAATACAGGGCTTGCGAACAGGAAATGGATAAGCATATTTTAACTGGATAGCCCTAGGTGAGATTATTTTGGCCCTTGATTGAAGATTTAAGACCACTGAAGTCAGATCTGGAGGAGACCCAAGAGATCAGGGTGGCTCACACCTGTAATCCCAGCACTTGGGGAGGCTGAGATGGGAGGATCACTTGTGCCCAGGAGTTCTAAAGCAGTCAGGGCAACATAGCAAGACCTCGTTGCTATAAAAACAAACAAACAAACAAATAGGAGATCATGCCATCTTTCTTAAATAGCAAGTATGGCAATTTTTTGATGATGAATCAGCAGAATATTTCCTATGAGCAAGGGACTTTGCAAGGCATTAGGAATAGGCAGATGAATAACACATGAGCTCCCCTTCCCTCAAGGAGTTCACATGCTAGTGGAAGAGCCAGAGATGGAAATAGTTTTTAAAAACAACGCGATGGCCGGGCTTGGTGGCTCAGCCTGTAATCCCAGCGCTTTGGGAGGCCAAGGTGAGTGAATTGCCTGAGCCCACGGGTTCGAGACCCACCCAGGCAACTTGGCGAGCCCTCATCTCCACAATAAATAAAAATTAGCCGGGCGTGGTAGCGCACACCTGTCATTCCGGCTACTCGGAAGGCGGAGGCGGAAGGATGGCCGGAGCCCAGCGGGTCGAGGCTGCGGGGCCGGGAGCGGCCGCTGCCCTCCAGTCTGGGCGACAGAGTGAGACTCCGACTCAAAACAAAACAAAACAACAACAGCAACAAAAAAATAGAATCACAGCACTGAAAGGGGATAAGGGAGTGGAAAAGTTAAGGAAAACTGCCAGATTTATTACATGGTAAATTGATGAGCTGAAGATGCCATTAGTTGCAAAACAAAAACAAAGCAAACAACAACAAAAACCTACAAAAAAACCAGTTTTGTGAGAATTTAAATTTGAACATACCAAATTTGAAATTGTCAGCCGGCTCGGTGGCTCAGCCTGTCATCCCGCGCCTTGGGAGGCTGAGAAGAGTGGATGGCCTGAGCCCGCGGGTTCGAGACCCGCCTGGGCAGCAAGACCTCATCTCTACCATAAATCAAAAAAAATGAGCCGGGCGTGGTGGCGCGCGCCTGTAATTCCGGCTACTGGGAAGGCGGAGGCGGAAGGATCGC
>NW_007064771.1:108128-109785 GCF_000164805.1 Carlito syrichta
AAAAAAAAAAAAAAAAAAAAAAAAGAAAACTCACCCACCGCAAACACATAAAAATGTAGATACAGTGCAGCACATCCTATTAAAGCAGAGCTGCACTCAGAAAATAAAAGAGGTTTCCAGGGGCCAGAAATGAGAGAGTGTGGAAAACCATAACAGTAAATGAGTGAGCTAAGATGGTGCCTGGCTGCTGGGGTGAAGTGGAGTTTTCAGTAGCCTAGAAGATTGGGTTGTAATGTGCATATGGGGGCAGGAGATAAAGTCTTTGGCCCCATTTAGTCAGAATGGTAAGATTCAAACCCAGCTGGGGGTCCTCAAAGAAATATATGCACTTCAAATGGTGGATGGGGAGAAAATGGCCACTGGCACAGTAGGAAGACAAGTAAACCATCTGATTTATTTTGGTTTTGAGATAGAAAAAAATAAAGTCTCACTTGGGAATTTTCAAACTAAAATTTGTAAATATGGGTGTGGGGTTTAAATTTTTTAAAATTTAATCTTTAGAGTTGGGGTCTTGCTGTGTCACTGAGGCTGGAGGTCAGAATAGCAATCATAGTTCGCTGTGGCCTTGAACTCTTGGGCTCAGCCTCCTGAGTAGTTGGAATTACAGGTGTGAGTACCCCACCCAACTGGAATTCAGTTTTTTCTTTTTTCTTTTTGAGTTGGAATCTTACTCTGTCACCCAGGTTGGCACACTCACAGCTCACTGCAGCCTTGGCCTACCGGGCTCAGGCAATCATTCCACTTCAGTCTCCTAAATAGTTGGGATCATAGATGTGCACCACCAAACCTGTCTTATTTTTTGAATTTTTTGTAGATACAAGGTCTCACTATGTTGCCTAGACTGGTCTCAAACTCCTGGGCTCAAACAATCCTCCTGTCTCAGACTACCTCAGTGCTGGGATTATAGGCATGAATCATTGTGCCTGGCCCCAAAATTGTTAACAACATATTCACTGAGGTATAATTTGCATACTGTAAAATTTCTTTTTGTTTTTTTTTTGAGTTGGTGTCTCACTCCAAAATTCCCTTTTGAACACAAAAAAGCAGGCTTATACTCCACAGAACTTTAGTCTGGTAGAAACCATAAATAAGATATATATATATTTTTTTGAGTTGGAGTCTCACTCTGTCGCCCAGACTGGAGTGCAGTGGCTGCTCCCAGCCACTGCAGCCTCGACCTGCTGCGCTCTGGCGATCCTTCCGCCTCAGCCTTCCAAGTAGCTGGAATTACAGGCGCGTGCCACCACGCCCAGCTAATTTTTTATTTATTGTAGAGATGAACTCTCACCAAGTTGCCCAGGCGGGTCTCAAACCCGGGGCTCAGGCAATCTACTCACCTCAGCTTCCCAAAGGTGCGGGATTACAGGCTGAGCCACCAAGCCCGGCTAATAAGATTTTTTTTAAAGAGAAGAGATTTTGCTTTGTTTTCCAGGCTGCAGTGCAGTGGCACCATCATAGCTATCTGTAGCTTTGAACTCCTGAGCTCAGGTGATCCTTCTGCCTCAGCATTCTGAGTAGCTAGAATGACAGGCATACACCACCATGCCTGGCTATTTTTTAAATTTTTTGTAAGCCAGGCTTGGTGGCTCAGTCTGTAATCCCAGCACTTTGGGAGGCCGAGGTGAGTGGATTGCCTGAGCCTGCGGGTTCGAGACCT
>NW_007064771.1:110015-113717 GCF_000164805.1 Carlito syrichta
GTGGCCACTGCACTCCAGTCTGGGCGACTGAGTGAGACTCCAACTAAAAAAAAAAAATTTTTTTTTTTTGTAGAGACAGGGGTCTTGTTATGATGTCCAGGCTGGTCTTGAACTCCTGGTCTTTTTTTTTTTTTTTTTTTTAGTTGGAGTCTCACTCTGTTTTGCCCAGGTTGGGGTATAGTGGCACCCTCATGGCCACTGCAGCCTCGACATGCTGGGCTCAGGCAATCCTTCTGCCTTAGCCTTCCAAGTAGCTGGAACCACAGGTACACACTACCATGTCAGGCTAATTTTTTGGTTTTTTGTAGAGATGAGGTCTTGCCAATTTGCCCACAGTGGTCTTGAACCTCTGGACTTACGCAATCCTCTCACCTCGGCTTCCCAAAGTGCTGGGATTACAGACTTGAGCCACCACACCTGGTCAATAAGAATTTTAAAAATGATTAAATTCACAAAATAAATGATTAAAATAAACAAAAAGATGTTGTGAGAAAAGAACACGTAGATTAGAAAAGAAAAAACAATTACGAGAAACAAAGAATATACTCAATGGAATAGAAAATTCAGGGAATAAGCCGGGCTTGGTGGCTCAGCCTGTAATCCCGCGATTTTGGGAGGCTGAGGTGAGTGGATTGCCTGAACCCACGGGTTCGAGACCTGCCTAGGCAGCGAGACCTCCTCTCTACAATAAATCAAAAAATCAGCTGGGCATGGTAGCGCATGCCTGTAATTCCGGCTACTTGGAAGGCTGAGGCGGAAGGATCGCCGGAGCCCAGCAGGTCGAGGGTACGGTGGCCAGAGCGGCCACTGCACTCCAGTCCGGGCGACAGAGTGAGACTCCAACTCAAAAAGAAAAAAAAAAAAGAAAATTCAGGGAATGGGTTAAGTGACAGATTAACCACAACTGACGAGAAAAGTGGTGAGCTGGAACTACAGGCGTGCACCACCATGCCTGGCTAATTTTTTGATTTATGTAGAGACGAGGCCTTACCAATAGTTGTCCAGGCTGGTCTCAAACCTGTGGACTCAGGCAATCCTCTCACCTCCACTTCCCAAAGTGCTGGGATTAGGGTGTGAGCCACTGCACCCAACCTGGAGGATACTTTTGAGAAAATAATGCAGAAAATATTTTAGAGGATACACACAAACACATTCACACTTATACAAAATAATGACTAATATGAAAAATATAAAAATAAGTTAGTACCAAAATTCTGCCCAAACACAACTGATAAAATAGGAAGGATGTAAAGGTGTTATTAGGTCTTTATATTGTTCAGGAGACTAGGACTATTGATTAATCTTATATTTTGTTAAGAAAGATATGAATATTAAAAAGTAAATATAGCTGGGTGCGTTGGCTCATGCCTGCATTCCCAGCACTTTGGGAGGTGGAAGCATGAAGATTGCTGAGTCCATGGGTTCAAGACCAGCCTGGACAACATAGCAAGACCTTGTCTCTACAATAAATAAAAAAAAAAAATTGACTGGGCATGGTGGCTCATACCTATAATCCCAGCACTTTGGGAGGCCGAAATGAGAGGATTGCCTGAGCCCATGGGTTCGAGACCAGACTGGGCAACTTGGTGAAACCTCATCTCTACAATAAATAAAAAAATTAGCTGGGTATGGTGGTGCGTGCCTGTAGTTCCAGTTACTTGGAAGGCTGAGGCGGAAGGATCACCTGAGCCCAGTAGGTTGAGGTTGTGGTGACTGTGAGCATGCCACTGCACTCCAGCCTGGGCAACACAGTGAGGTTCCAACTCAAAAAAAAAAAAAGCAATTTGAACCTACTGCTTCTTATTAAGCAGAACTGCCAGATGTTGTGAATACATCTGGAACAACTACTTTGAAGAACAATTTGGCAATATTCTATTAATTCAAGATCTATAACATTTTATATGCTGTCTTAGCCCTTTGTGCTGCTATAACAAAATACCATAGACTGGGTAATTTTCTCTCTTTTTTTTTTTTTGAGTAAGAGTCTCACTCTGTCACCCAGGTCGGAGCGCAGTGGCCACTCACGACCACTGCAGCCTCAACTTACTGGATTCAGTGATCCTTCTGCCTCAGGCTTCCAAGTAGCTGGAACTACAGGCATGTGCCATCACATCTGGCTAATTTTTTGATTTTTTGTAGAGATGAGATCTTGCCAAGTTGCCCAGGTGGGTCTTGAATTTATGGACTCAGGAAATCCTCTCACCTTGGCCTCCCAAAGGGCTGGGATTATAGGCATGAGCCACAGCATCCGGCATACTGGGTAATTTTTTGAACAATAGAACTTTGTTTCTCACACTTCTGGAGCAGGGTAGTCTAAGATCAAGATGCTGGCAGGTTTGGTGCTTGTTGAGGACCCCGTATCTCTGCTTTCAAGATGGTGTTTTGTTGCAGTGTTCTCAGATGACAGAAGAAAGGGAGGTGAACTCACTGTCTTCAGCCTTTATTTTTTTATTTTATTTTAGTGTTTTGAGTCGGAGTCTCACTCGGTCACCCAGGCTGGAGTGCAGTGGCATGCTCACGGCCACCCCATGTCGACCTGCTTGGCTCAGGTGATTTTTCCACTTCAGGTTTCCAAGTAGCTGGAACGACAGGTGCACGCTATCATGCCCAGCTAATTTAAAAAAAAAAATTTATTGTAGAGATGAGGTCTCGCCAAGTTGCCCAGGCTGTTCCTGAACTCGTGGGTTCAGGCAATCTCCTCTCCTTGGCCTCTCAAAGTGTTGGGATTACAGGCTTGAGCCACCACGCTCAGCCTCTTCAGCCCTTTAATAAGGGCACTAATCTCACTAATCTCATCCATGAGGGCTCCATCCCTCATGACTTAATCACCTCGGAAAGGCCTCACCTCTCAGTACTATCACATTGGTTATTAATGTTCAAGGGATGAATTCTGGGAGACACATTTAGAACACAGCATATACCTTAGAGCAGCAGTTTAAGAATATGATCTAGGTACTGGGCATGGTAGCCCACGCCTGTAATCCCAGTGCTTTGGGAGGTCAAATTGGGAGGATTATTTGAGCCCAGAAATTCCAGACCAGCCTGGGCAATACAGGGAGACCTTCTGTCTACAAAAAAAAAAAAAAAAAAAATTGGCCAGACGTGGCGGCATTCGCTAATGATCCCAGCTTCTCGGGGGCTTAAACTGAGCCCAAGAGGTTGAGGTTGTTGTCAGCTATGGTTCTTCCACTGTACTTCAGCCTGGACAGCAGAGTGAGACCCTAGCTTAAAATAATTTGATGACCCCTGAACCTCTTTTCAGAAAGTCAGTAAGGTCAAAGCTTTCCATAATGATGCTGTGAAGTTATTTGATTTTCATTCTCTCCCTTATAAGTACAATGGAGTTTTCCAGTGACTACAGGATAGCTGATAACATCATTGCTATGACTATTTTTTATTTTTGAGACGGAGTCTTACTCTGTCACTCAGGCTGGAATGCAGAGGCGTACTCACAGTCATCACAACCTTGACCTGCTGGACTCAGGTGATCCTTCTGCCTCAACTTCCAAGTAACTGGAACCACAGGCACATGCCAACATGCCCAGCTAAGTTTCATCTCACTTCTGCGATCATCTCACTTCTGCCTTTCAAAGTGCTAGGATTACAGGCATGAGCCACCATGCCTGGCTCCATATAGTTTTAAAAAATCTGCAAATTATCATATATATATATAGTTTAAACATTGCGCCGGGCTCGGTGGCT
>NW_007064771.1:114433-114802 GCF_000164805.1 Carlito syrichta
AAAAAAAAAAAAAAAAAAGAAGAAAGAAAAACAAGGAGATCAAATTGGGACAGAACTCAATCTCAAGTGTTATAAGCTAATGTGTTATAAACTCAAGTGTTATAAACTAATAAACTCAGATGCTGCTGAGAGGTGAGGTAACACGGGGACTGGATATAGGCGGGGAAAGGCTAATAATTACAATAATTTGTGATTAATAATTTGGTAGGAGCCGGGCTCGGTGGCTCAGCCTGTAATCCCAGCGCTTTGGGAGGCTGAGGTGAGTGAACTGCCTGAGCCCGCAATCCACTCACCTCAAGCCCTGCCTGGGCAACTTGGCGAGACCTCGTCTTTACAATAAATCAAAAACTTAGCGGGGCATGGTAGCAC
>NW_007064772.1:0-2623 GCF_000164805.1 Carlito syrichta
CTGGAGAAATTTTTGGATAGGTGTGAAAACATGTTTCTCTTCACTTCTTGGGAATGAAATCCACCAAGAGTACCACACTTGGCAGAGCACTGTACACAAGTGCTTGAAGCCTAAGGATTACTCAGTAGTCAACGTCCCTCCCATTATGATGTCAAAGTTGTGAGGCTGATGTCATAAATGACAATTTGACATCCTTGTTTCCCTGACTTTACTTACCTCTTTTAATGTAAATATTAGCCTTTTAGTCAATCTACAGATACAATGCAATAACCATTAAGTTAACATCATTATTCTCAGACCTGGAAATTGCAATAAAGTATTCATATGAAACCATAAACAAACATGAAAAGACAAAAGAATCTTATGAAAAGAAACAAAGCAGAAGCTATCACAGTTTCATACTTCAAACTTTACTATTTGTTTATAGTAATCAACACAGCTTGGTATTGATAAAAGAATAGGTCCATAGGCCAATGGATCAGGACAATTAATGAAATCCTGAAACTCTCACCCAACTCTTCTTTGAAAAAAACTCCAAGAGTCCTGGGCAATGGAAAACATATTCAGTAAATGGTGCTGGGAAAAGGCTGACCACATGCACAAAGTTGAAATAGTCCCTCTGTCACCATACACATTATCTCTAAGTGGATCAATGACCTAAACATACAACATCACGTTGTAATAATTTTAGAAAACACAGGAGACACCATTATGGAAACTGGAACCAGAAACTAATTCCTCTTCAGAAACCTAAATACCCATGCCGCAATAAATAAGTTAGACAAGTGGGATCTCATCAAGCTAATATACATCTGCAAAACAAAAGAAACCATCAGAAGAGCAGGGATACAGCCAACACAGTGGGAAAAATGATTCTCCAACTATATATCTGTAAAGAAGCATAATATCTACGATCTACAAGAAACTCCAACACTCAGAAAAATCAGACAAACATTCAATTTTAAAAGTGTACAAAATATGTGATTGGATACTTTTCATAAGAAGAGATACGGGCAGCCAGGAAACACATTAAAATTGCTCAGCCTCACTCAACATCAAAGCCATGCAAAAGAGACCAGGTTGAAATACCACATACCCCCTGTAAGACTGGCCATCACTAATAAAACAAACAGGAACAGAGGCTGGTAAGGATTTGGGAAAGAAGTAAATGCTTCTCCACTGCATGTGGACTGAAAAGTAGAACAAAATCTTTGGAAAAGAGTGTAGTGGTTTTCAAAGGGACAAGATATTGACCTACCATATGACTCAGTAATTCTCCTGTAGAGAATATACCTGGAGGAACTCAAATCACTTTACAGAAAAGATACCTACACAATGTTTTTTGCAAATCTAATCACAATTGCGAACAATATGGTACCAACCATGTTGCCCATCAAAGCAGGAATGGATAAAATAAATGTGGTACATACACAGTGGAATATTATGCAGTCATTAAAATGGACAGATATAAGGATTTTGTAGAACTTTTGATGAATATGTGGTAGGTCGTTTTCAGTGATTTATCACAGAAACAAACAATAGAGTTCCATATATTCTCACTCATGAGCTGAACTTGATCACTTATTGTGCTGTAAGAAAGTGATTAGTAGTTGTGGAAAACTGGTTTGGGGAGGGTTGAGATGGCATTGGAGGGATACTGATAAGGAAGCAAGGGGCATACCTCATCAACCAGGGACCCTGCATAATCAATGTTTGCATATCTAACTCTGAACTGTATCCCACGTTTTTAAAAAATTATATTAATTAAATATATAAAAGAATGAATAAATAAATAAGTAAATGAAAGTTGTAAAAAATACAACTGACATATTTATTTATTTTATTTTTTATTTTAACAATGGTTACAATTCAGGTTTGGGCCTAGAAATTTCCATTATGCAGGGATTGATTTTTTAAGAATTTTATAATACTCCAATGATATCTCCTTTTCCTTTTAATACTTTGGAATACATAGTATAATTCTGCCTTCAAAAGTGACAACTACAGTGTTTCTAACATAAATTATGAATGCTTTATTCTGCCTAAATTGAAACCTGTTGAGTTTCCAGAACTATATCATTCTTAGAAAACTGAACCTTGAAATTCAATGTACCTAAGTGCTATTAAGAAGGCAGAATGCATAATAAATCATAAAAATTTTAGAAAACAAACACTATTGTAATTTAATACAGCTTTTTCCATTCTTAAAATTTGTGTACATTTTCTTGGTGCACACTGTATTTTCTGCTTGTTCATTTTGATTAAATGTTACAGTTGTGCAATCCTTAGGGAAACATTTCCCTTATGTTTGAAGGAAATATAAAATCACATTCCCTTTATATTTTAACTCAATTTATATTTTTAAAAGTGTATTTCCTTTAAATCCCCTAGTATTTTCTCTACCTAAGACATAATGCTCTACTCTGCAACAAAGTATCCGATTAATCTGATACTTTTAATCACCAACCATATAAAATGAGGTACACAGAAAAAAGATAATTTGGAGCCCAATATATATATAATAAATTTACATGGAGGTTTACAAAGTAGTAATTACTTGGGCTCTGCATTAGTATAAAATTTT
Organism: Carlito syrichta; assembly: GCF_000164805.1. Lineage (NCBI taxonomy): Eukaryota > Metazoa > Chordata > Mammalia > Primates > Tarsiidae > Carlito > Carlito syrichta. The sequence goes on from NW_007064772.1 coordinate 2,585, forward strand.
AGATAATTGAATATTCTGGAAAATTGATTATGATCTTAG
>NW_007064773.1:0-747 GCF_000164805.1 Carlito syrichta
CCCCCTTAAAAAAAAAAAAAAAAAAAAGCCAGCCAGAAATTTTGTATCTAGCCAAACTAAGCTTCATAAACGAAGAAGAAATAAAGTCCTTCCCAAACACTAGGGAATTTGTTGCCACTAAACTGGCCCTACAAGAGACGCTCAAAGGAGTTCTATACTTTGGAAATGAAACAGCAATTCTCACTATCAGAAAAGAACACATAAGTTCAAAGTTCACATAAGTTCAAAGCTCACATAAGTTCAAAGCTCACATAAGTTCAAAGCCTATACAGCAAGTACACACTAGAATCCCCAATACAACTAGCTTACAACACAATGGCAGGAACAAAACCTCACATATCAATATTAACCCTGAACATAAATGGGCTAAATGCCCCCACTTAAAAGAATCAGGGTGGCAACCTGGATTAAAAAAACAAGATCCAACCATGTACTACCTACAGGCGACCCACTTACTGGCCAAAGACAGTCACGGTCTCAAAGTAAATGGGGAGAAAAATATATTTCAGGTAAGTGGATAACAAAAACAAGCAGGAGTAACCATTCTCATATCAGACAGCTCAGATTTTAAACCAAAAACAGGTATTTTTTTAAAAGACAGAAACAAAGAACAGAGTACCATATGTTCTCACTTATAAGTGGACCTTGAACCATTATCATAATACTATAAGAAAGGGGTTGGCAATAGTAGGAAACTGTCAGGGGAGGAGGGATTGGATTGGCAGTTGAGGGAAACTGCCAGGGGAG
>NW_007064774.1:0-2295 GCF_000164805.1 Carlito syrichta
CACCCCACCCGCCCAAAGAGAAGCCCAGGTGGACGCCGGCCGCCGGCTCGGATTTGGGCAACTTCCAAACTGTGGGCCGAACTGGAGGGAACCAAAGTGACCCCAGCTGCATCCTCTGCGCGGGACGCGCCGTGTGAGGTGGGGGCTGGACGTCGGGGGTGCAGCGGTCGGCCTAGCGACCCTTTTACTTCCCAGAGCTGGAAATATGGAAGTTCCGTTTGTTTTCCCAGCGCTCGATTGCTAAGAAAAAGAAAAGAGAAAAACCTGGCCGGCTCTGTGTTCCCCGCATTCCACACAAAACAGCAAGGCTAGGTCTGGCGGGTCTTGAGCCTTTCAGAAGCTGTCGCCCTCGCTCTGGGCCGGGGAGGGAACAATGCCGGGAAAGGGCACCGGCGCTCTTCCATCCTCGCCCCTTCCACCGTGCAGGATGTGCGGGCCGGCGGGGTTTTCTGTGATCCCAGAATGCTTCCTGCCATCCCCTTGCGCGAACTTGAAAGGGCCGGGGAGGCGTTGAGAGCAGAGTTCAGGGCTGGTGCACTCGGCGGTGCAGAGCCGGCGGCGCGCCCGCGCGCTGGGGCCCGGAGACCTGACGTCGCCCCGCTGCGGAGGGGCAGGGGGGTGGCAGGAGGGCGTGCCTCGTGCCGGTGGGGTCGGGCAACCCCTCGGCGACCCTGGGGTCTCTCCGGGCCTCCAGTAGGGCTGTGGAGGTCCTCTGGGGCTGAGGCCCCAGAGACCGACGTGTGGGTCTGGACGCTGGGGGAACCCGGCTGGCCCCCAAGAGGCGTTTCTGCCGGGCCCCTGGGGCTCCAGCGTAGGGGGCACCGGGGAAGCTGGGCAGGCGGCCCCCGACCGTCAGCTCCGGGGAGGGCCTACGCTTGGGGTCGCTGAATGAGGTCGGCGCGATTCTTAGGTCCAAAAGCAAAGTTTATGCTTCTCGTTTTGGCGCGAGAAGTTAAGAACGACGGTGGAGCCAGACGTGGGGGAGGCAGAACCCAGGGCTTCCTTGGGGGGAGGGAAGGGGAGGCCATCGGAGCGTGTTCTTTGGGAAGTTTGGGGGGGTCTCCTTGACCCATGCCACCCAGACCAGAGAACTTTTCTCCCCCGTGCCCTGGCTCAGAAGCCACCGGCCGCTCCCTCAGCCCCTGGCTCGAAAGCCGCGTGGGAAGCGCCTGGGCACGGCTTCTTAGGGGCCTAGCGGCCCGCCTGTTGGAGGGACCCCCTGGGGTCGGGATCTCAGTCCAACCCAGGATTCGTCCGTTGTCCGATGCGTGGAGGAGCCCAGAAAGAGACTCCGCTCCTGGGTCCCGGGACAGCGCAACTCGGGGAAACTTCTCCGCGAGCCTCTCCGAGGCCCTTGCTTTCCAGGCGCCGCCGTCCCCTCTTCCTTCTCCAGACCCAGACTAGGGAGAGCGCGGGGACTTCTTTGCCCGGATGGATTCGGCTCTCCAAACCCCCCCTTCGACTGCACTGGGCACCTGGGAAACTCGAAAAGATGCCCGGGTCTCGCACAGTGGCGCTCAGCCTCTGTCTTTGGATTTTCCAGGAGGGTCCCCACTCCCTGCCTTGGCCTGTTCAGCGTTGTATCCCCGAGGTGGGCGCAGAGTCCCCCCGTGGCGGTTGCCTATCTGTGCCCCTTTGGTGTGAAGTTTAGAGTTGACTTTGTTGGGGAAAGGGGAGGCAGAAAAGAACACACTTGGTCGAGTACACCCTGTTTCTCCCCGCCCCCCCCCCCACCCCAAATACGCCTCAAGACAGTAGTCACAAGTTTTAGGAACGCTGTAAACATTTAGAAGCCATAAGCGGACTTCTGAACCTTTACCAAACCCCCAGGTTCCCAAAACCCTAGCGGGGGTCTCAGGGCTGGGATTCAGGCTGGCACCGCTGGGAGCATGGCGCCTAGCATCCCTTCGTTCTGTCTCGCCGAGCCTCGGCTGCTGCCTCTGCCGGAGCCTCTTTTCCTGGGATTCTCCCAGACTCTGGCTAACTCACTCCCATGTACGCCCAGCCTGGGACTTTGTGTCTGGGGCAGGAAGAGGCGCCGCGACCAGGCGGGTCCGCGCTCAGTCCTCAGCCGCCAAGGGCTGCAAGGGACCCCCCGACGGCCCTTTCCGAGGCCCCCAGAAGCCCAAGAGAAAAGAAGGGCTTTATTTTTAAGAGGACAAGTCATCCCCGTGGTGATACAGCGGCCGGGCCCTTCGGCGGCGGGGCGGGGGCTATTTCTTTCCTTTCCGGTAAGCAAACCCCAGGAAACTTCTGCCCGGCCGTGGGCGCCCCAACCCCCGCCCGCCCCCCGCG
>NW_007064774.1:2744-17609 GCF_000164805.1 Carlito syrichta
CGCCGCTTGACTTCTGTTCAACTTGAGCCGGGCGGTCTCGGGTGCTTCTGCTTTGCGCCGACGATCGGAAACATGCCAGGCTCGTTACCGGCCTCGGGCCTGCGCGACGAAACCAGACCCTCGTGGGTGTCCTTTCCTGCTCTGCCTGCTGCCCCCGGTGCGCGTGTCCTCTCTTTTCTTATTTTCGCAGGAGATACTCAAACGCGAGAGGAGAAGGTGTCCTGCGTAGAAGTCTGTCACTAAGGAGTTGATTGTTTCGATTCCTCTTAACAAATCTGAACCTTGGGAACCGCAGGCTGTTGTTCAAGTGGGTCTGTGACTGGGAAGCAGGTTTCCGGGGCTTCAGTTTCTCCGTCGAGCAGTTGGCAAGTCGGGGCTGCCTTCCCTGCCGCCCTTCCGAGCAAGGTGCCCTCGGAGGAAACTGCTTCAGGAGTGAGGGCGTACCGTGTGTGGGCTCGATTCCTGGGCACACGCGACCTTCTGGAATTTCACTTTGCGGAGACTTTACACAGAATTCTAAGTTGTTCCTTTGCGCAGTTCATGCTTCTCTATTCTAATGTGTTGCTTTGCAGAGCTGTGAGACTTGTGTTCCATAGTTGATCGCTTTAAAAATGTTAACAAAAGCCGTTGGAATTATTTTTAGATTTTAAAATCTGAGGTGCCAAAACGTGGTTTCCTTTCACGGTGTGCAAATAGCTCTCTTCAGCACGACCTGGGTACAAAAAATAAAATATGATTTTTCATTTATATCTTCCCCAGTGACAATTGCCCACAAGTCACCAAAATGCCTTTTCTTGTGGGATTAAACAAGTATGTGTATACCTTTCTCTTCTTGTTTCAGTGTCTCAATTTAAAATGGTGAATTACTCCTACGATGAAGATCTGGAGGAGCTTTGCCCGGTGTGTGGAGATAAAGTGTCTGGGTACCATTATGGGCTCCTCACCTGTGAAAGCTGCAAGGTTTGCTCACAAGTTGCTACCTGAAAAATATAATGTTCAAAGCCCAAAGAAACCACTGGATTCCTTCTTTTAAGCTAAATTTAGGCTGTCTTTTTAAGATTCAACTAAGAGAAGGGAGAGTTAGTCTTAGGGAGATGATTCTTATAAATATGCGTTTGATTTAGTTCAAAAGGCAAAGAAATGTACCTTTGTTGTTTAGAAAACTTTGCCAGTCTCGTGGCTTTAAAATACTTTATTGTTCAAGTGATAGAACTGTAGAAAGACTTCCACTTCTAACAGCCTTAAATATTGATTTTGCTTGACTTATTTATATTTAAAGCATCATTGTTCTTGAGAGAGAATATGACAAAGTATTTCCCAAATACATTTTAACTTCAGAGTATTCTGTGCTACAAGTTTAAACATTTTTTATACACAGACATAAAAGTCTAAATTCCCAACTGTGTGATATCATCCTTATTTACTCCAAAAATAATTTTAAATGCCTTTTTGAAATTTATATCATAAAGACCAAGAAACTGAATTTTAGTTTTTAATAGAGTCATTTTCATAAATATCTCACATGATCTATTTAAGTGCAAGAACTTTAATATGTAAAAGGTACAATATTGTCACCAATAGCACCAAATATACTTTAAGAATTTGTGTCAGAACTTTTTGATGTATTCCCAGTAAGTTCCCAGTAAATTCAGTATTCACTGTTTTGCAACATTTTTTAAAAGTAGAAAACTCTGTACAATTACCAGCCACTACCAGGAAAACCCCTTCATTCTCTGTAACAAAGTAAGATTGTTTCTCTTTGTGGTTAGTAGGATAAATATGAATACGATCCTGGTAAAGTTGTCATTATATTATAAAGTTGCTCATTTAATGTTTGATTAATTCTTTTGGTTGAAATAAGCATCCAAAGTGCATGCTCTGTGTACTGCCATTCAGCTCTCTGCGATGCATGCTTTCTTTTCTTTTCCATTAGTTTCAGCTTTAAAAAAAAAACAGATCCCATACTTGAATGTATTCCAGTGGAATTATGAGCATGTCCCCATTTTACTCTTTAAGTTCTTTTGCTTTTAACTACCCAGTGTTGACATTTGTAAAAGATCTGAGGTGTTTTGCTATCCAGTTTTTCCACTGGCATTTTGCAGTGGTTTATCACTGAAATTATACCAGACTACTTAAAAACAATGCCAGATCTTCACAAGCACCTTTATCTGGAACACTTAGGTTAATAGGAAGATCAATCTTTAAAAAATGTCTGGTCAATATTGAGTGTATTTTTCCCAAGTATTGGGATGAAATGCTTTGTAGCCAGATCTCCCCAAGATTTGATGTAATTCTTCAGAAATATAACTTTGATGCCAGAAAAATCTCCAGTATGGCCTGGCACTCTTTTGGAGGATTGATCTTGCTGAAATGTAGAATAAACCACAGAACCACAAAATGGCTCATATGGTGCAGTGAAAGGACTTACTGGTGATTTCCTTAAAATGAAACAATGGACGAGACGGGTGTTAAATTTGTAATGCACCTCACTATTTTCTCTGTCTTATAGGGGTTTTTTAAGCGAACAGTCCAAAATAACAAAAGGTACACATGTATAGAAAACCAGAACTGCCAAATTGACAAAACACAGAGAAAGCGTTGTCCTTACTGTCGATTTCAAAAATGTCTAAGTGTTGGAATGAAGCTGGAAGGTAAGATTTTTTTTCTAAGACTACTGCCTATTAAAACTCCCCAAGGACATGGACTTTAAAACAGCATTGTACTTATAGCATGGTAACATTTCCCCCCCTCCCCCAGCATTTTAACACTATTGACAATAATGTAAGATCTTTTTATGTTTTGTCTGCAGAATAGTCTGAGTCTTGTTTAAACATGGTGACATCTACTAGGAAAAAATTTTTTTTTTAATATCAGTTGTTCCCCCCTCCCCCTTTTTAGTTTGGGAAGCAGATGTATTTGACACTAAAAAGGTCAGGTTAAATGAAAACAAGACTAAAGTGATTCAAGTGGGAACAAATTAATTTACAAAACTACAAAAAATATGCTTTATATTTTCAAATCAAGATGCCCTAGTAAAAGTGTGATTTCAATCTCCTTAAAATAGGTGTGCTTGTCATAATTGCTACTATTAATTTCATGATTCTTGAGCAAGAGTTAAAGCATTTAATTGGGAAAAGGAGTTTCTCATGTATAATTTTTGATAGTGTAGGACTGCACATTTCTTTTTTTAAGATAATGACTTGAGTCTATGAATTAAAAAAATTGAGAAGCAGGAAACATGAACTATAATGAACAATTAAACCAGTCGCTATGGTTTGACAAGAACAAGAGTAGTTCCTCAAAAGCCTCACTTAAACTTTGTTGAAAGAGCAGAACCTGTACTACAATGTGCAGATTGGCAGGCAGTAAAGTTAATATGTGACCGCAGTAAAGAATTTGTAGTTCGTGGATTATTATGGTGTGTTGCTGTTTTCTAGCCTCTGACCTACTGGCTTTCCATGGATTAAATATACTGCAGATAAAGCAATAACACGGGGTACATATCACCGATAGTGCTAGATACAAGAGTACATTTTATTTGATCAGTGAGGCACAGGCCATTTTTATTTGGAGCTTTTCTGTTATATGGAACTCATACTTAATAGAATACTTTAAAATTTTTATAAATCTTCTGAATTGCTAATAGATTCCGTCCAAATAGAAATAGCCACTTTGGTTATTATGAGGGCTATTAAAGTCAGTATTGTTTTAAAGAAGAGATTAAGAAAAGAGATCATTGATACTTATTTCCTTGTCACCGGTCATTTTATTGTATTCCAAATAGTGAAATATTTTAGTCGATGCTTACTGTAATGTGAGATGCAGAAGATAAGTAAATGTTGTGATTTTATACGATGTCATTTGTTTCTTTCAACAAAAGAAAAAGGTTGCTTTTTTTACCTTAAAAATTATGCCTTTTAATTGTATGTAAGTTACTTGTCCATACTTATGCTTCCTTAAGAGTGATATGAAATAACAGAATATTAAATACAGTAAATTATCACCCAGATGAAAAACTCTTTATAATCTTGAGCAATATTCTGTATATCTAGAATTCACAATACATTTTTAATGTGATACTAATCCTAAGATAAAAAGCTCAAAAAATGTAACCTCCAGCAATTTCACTATGCCACAAGCTGTCAGAGGTCTCTGGTTTCAGTCTAATTGTCATTGGTCATTATGGACTGAGAGAGAACTGCTAACTAACCTATTAAGAATGGTCCCAGACTCTACACCATCGTGGCAGAAGACCCTCTTGACAGCTTCTGAAAAGAATTTGCTTTAATTACACCAATTCTGCTTAAATTAAAAGGAATAACTGGTGGTTATCTGACATAGGCTCATCAAGTCCAGGTGAAAATGATTTTTTAAGAGCATGTCCCTAGCCCTTTTGCCATTGCAACAAAGTAGTCAAAATGACTTCGAAGGAGGAAGATTTCCTAAGGGAAAATATTCACAATTTAATTCAGAAATGAGTTATTTGATTCCCCCTCCCTCCACACACACACACATACACACAAACTCCAAAGCAGCTTGAGTTTCCATAAAGAATCATAACATAACTGGCATAATAGAAGCTAATATTCTTAGTAGGACAGCTGATACTCTTTTTCAGCAATATGAAATACTTTGATGTTTAGCAAAAATTATACAATCTCCTTAGTCCACAAAAGGGTTAATATGTTCCTATATATCCAAAAATTTTTGTTGATGACAACACACATTGGCGGAAAGAATTCATAAATACGGAGGACATGGTTTTTGGGGGGAAATCTTTGTGGGCTGTTGTAATGAAAACAACCACACACATATGACTTCTGATCAATTGTCAACATTTCTAAAGATCTGGAGATCTGAAGAATGCTAATCATTTTCACCTTATTTTTACCCTTCCTTCCTTTTCTTCCCCCTTATCAGCGGTAAGGGCCGACCGAATGCGTGGAGGAAGGAATAAGTTTGGACCAATGTACAAGAGAGACAGGGCCTTGAAGCAACAGAAAAAAGCCCTCATCCGAGCCAATGGACTTAAGCTAGAAGCCATGTCTCAGGTGATCCAAGCTATGCCCTCTGACCTGACCATTTCCTCTGCAATTCAGAACATCCATTCTGCCTCCAAAGGCCTACCTCTGAACCATGCTGCCTTGCCTCCTACAGACTATGACAGAAGTCCCTTTGTAACATCCCCCATTAGCATGACAATGCCCCCTCATGGCAGCCTGCAAGGTTACCAAACATATGGCCACTTTCCTAGCCGGGCCATCAAGTCTGAGTACCCAGATCCCTATACCAGCTCGCCTGAGTCGATAATGGGCTATTCCTATATGGATAGTTACCAAACAAGCTCTCCAGCAAGCATCCCACATCTGATACTGGAACTTTTGAAGTGTGAGCCAGATGAACCTCAAGTCCAGGCCAAAATCATGGCCTATCTGCAGCAAGAGCAGGCCAACCGAAGCAAGCACGAAAAGCTGAGCACATTTGGCCTTATGTGCAAAATGGCGGATCAAACCCTCTTCTCCATTGTTGAGTGGGCAAGGAGTAGTATCTTCTTCAGAGAACTTAAGGTATGCCGCCAGCTATTACAACTTACAATAACCCTTTCTTCAGAGACCTCGCTATGTTTCTAATTAATACATTCTTGGTGCTGAAAATACATCTTCCTTAATTTTCTACTTTGTATGATTTACAAATAGAAGTATTACTTTGACTTCAGGACTACTATAGCTTAACTTTATATAGAGTTTTTATTCTGTGTAGCTCTTCATTTGGGGGAATGACATTTAATATAAAAGATAGGAAACTTTTTTGTCTTAATCGTAGACTGTTATTTATTCCTTTTAACTTTGATGGCTTGTGGCTAAAAACAACAAATTAAGGCTTATGTGAAATAGTACTTAGTAAATTATTTTTTAAAATTACCTAGTACAGTTCTATTATAATGGTGTCATTTTGAAAAAAAAAACTACAGCTATATTATAATGGTGTCATCTTGAAGGTTTTTTTTAAAGGAAAAAAATGCCACCATTTAGTTTTGTTTAGATCTAAAGAATGAAAATGATACCACTGGTTAGTAGTAGCAAGTAGGTATTTACTACCTGTTGACTTGACATTAGGTTTGTAAAGTCTTTGTTTTGGGGGCAGATTCCAATAGGATATTTACTGTCTTTGGGAATGGGTAAATGGTGAGTCTAGTCTACTTGGCTTGGGTTTTAGTTCTCATAATCTATGTCTGTCATTGATGTTAATGGATTGGTACATTGTAAACACAGTGCTTGTTTGTATAGGGATCTATGTTTAACTACATAATTATTTTATTTCCTGAAACATAAGACTGAATTAGTATAGGAAAGTTATATAGAAGTTTGGAGTCTTAAGAATGGCTACCAACCCATACTTGGTAGCCAGTGGTTTCATTTCTGTTTTAAAAGTGAATCCTGGATTTAATTTCCAAGTATATTCTGTTATAGAATATATATTTTTCCTTTTGCTGCCGTGGGGAGAGATGTGGCTGCTAAATACCCATGACTTCTGATTACCTAGAACAGGTGATTTTAAAATCTCTGAGAGAAGAAAAATACAAAGCTGATTTTTAATTTAAATGTTGGGAGCCTGTTGGGGCTACTGTTAAAAATGGTCTGTGTCGCTAGATGGACTAGGTAATATGAAAGCCGTGTGCAAATGGAAAATAATAATTTCATAGTAGACTTCACTAAGCATTGTTATTTGTAACGGAAACAAAAAAGTTAACCTGAACAGTTCTAAATAAGTTAGTAAAATACCGCCAGCATGCTGTTAAGATAGCTGACATACCCAACTCTTTATTCTCATTTACTGCTACATTTAAAAATGACTGAAGAGTGTATCAAGCTGCACTGTGGCATGGGCAGGCCAGATATTTTTTGAGTATGTAGTTAGTGTCTGTAAGTGTCTCTATGGTAATCAGGACACTTTTCATTAAAGAAAGAAAAAACATTTTCCTAGTATTCTTAAATTCACAACCATATATCCTTATGCGAACAGGCAAAGTATTTGAAAATGAAAATGATAATTTTAGATGCAGTTGAAAGGTTAGATAATGTAACAGTGAGGGAAGCACAGCGTTTCTACAATCAAATGGACTTAGTTTGAATTATACTTTCACCTCTTAATAATTGTGTCCTCACAGGCAGGTTGTTAGACACTCTGAGATGTAGTTTTTCTCATCTGTAAAACTGTATACGTGGTATTTGTGGAGGAGGATGGAGGGCATGGGCATCACAGTACATATATTGAGAAGGTTTTGCAAGGATCAAATTGAGAATATGTAGATGAAATGCCTAGTACTGGGACTCTGGCATATACTACATATCCAATAAAGTGATGCCATCTTAAATTGTTTTCATTGTTTTATGAAAAGTATGCAGGATCTTTACATCATTCTATCTTATATTCAGGAAAAAAACATGTAGTTTTTGCCTCTTAGTTTAACATTGGGAAACAATAATGCCACATGTGTTATAATTTATTATAATGTCATTAATCAGTACTAATTAAGAAGATAAAATTTGCCAAGCAGTAAGTTAGGTATAAGATAAATACAAAGTTGAATAAGAGAAAATGTTTCCTCAGTTTATGATAAAGTAGTTACATTATAAATTTTTAATGAAATAACAACAGCTACAGAGAATAAAGATATATTTCACAGATCAACAAGAAAAGAAATGATGCATATTATTTACATGTAAAAAAGGAAACATTATAGAGTGAACATAGCTAGCCATAGGCAGGACTTCAAGAGTGTGGGGAAACGCTCTTTTCCCCAATTCCTCTTTGCCTCTGCAGATAAATTCTACAATGAGATTCTTGTATATGGCATGAGGTTAAATATTTGGCTGAAACATAAATATATTTGAGAATGGATGATTGTTAACTATTGGAACTGTTGTTTAATGCATTTATCAATCTTTCTTAGAAATATGGAAAAGGAAAGGGAAAAAAATGTACAAATACTAGAGGTAGCTATAAGGGGTGGGAGGTGTTCTGGGGGAGAAAGCAGTTGACTCATTTTGCAGTTTGCCTTGGGCTTATACTGGACAGGAGTAATTCAGTTTAAATATTTTTCAGAGAACGAATCATAGAATTCAGAGTAACTAAAGGATAGTTTCAAAAGAGAGTTGTGCTATGACTACATTTGGAAGAACTTTTCCTTTCATTTATAAATGTACCTTGTCAAACACAGCAAGTTGTTTGAAGCCGGCATTGAGATGTTTCCAAGGCTGTGGCTTTCAAAACTTTTAACCAGGACCTGCGATAGGAAATATATTTTATACTGGGACATGGTGTACCAAACACATCACACACACACACACAAATATACAACTGAAACAAAGTTTTACTAAATAGTATATGACCTAAATGTCACGCACTCAGGTATTTCCTATTCTATTCTGCTTTAGTCTAATTTATTTCATGTTTTTAAAAAAAATTCTTGTCATGACCCGCTCAATTGATTTCACAAACCACTAATGAGGCTTGACCTGCAATTCAAGAAACATTGCTCTAGGGAAGGTTTTGTCACCCACCCACTGGGCGTTGCCTATCTCTCCCCACTAATGACAACTCCTAAAAAAGGCCTCTTCCTCCCAGCTTGGCCTGTAAGACGTGCCTGAAACCTACAGCCTGAATCCCCAGTCTTTCTGTAAAAGTTGTGATTTCAAAATATCATTTGGGACTTTGAATGTTCTTTAAACATTAGTCTGTTTCTTACTAACTTCACAGCAAATTACCCATCAAATGGTATAAGTGCTTAAACCTCTACAACCTCTGTAAGCAGATTGTTAATATCTCTAGAACCCAAAAATGAAAACTTACCTATTTGCTCCTAAGTAGGCAATTTTGCAAATGATCCTTAGCTCCCTCTCCCAGGACAGTTACATTCTCTACCACGTAGAAAAGTTTTCATTTGTTTACCAGTTAAGGGAACAGAAGGACCAGGAAGTTTGGTGAGTTGTTTTGTTTTTCTATACATCTACAAGGTGCAAAAAAGGTATTTTGGTTTCCACTAAAAATATTGGAATGAGAAAGAGGAAATCACAACTCGCAAACTCTTAGCACAAAATTACAACTCGCAAACTCTTAACACACAAAATAAACTGTACTCATAGAAACCATGGAATGTCAGAGCTGGCAGATTTCAGAAAGGGAAAAGGATTAGAGCACCTGTAAATGAGCTGCTTTGTTTTTTGTTTTTGTTTTTTATATACCCGTAAGGGGCAATTCTGGTTTCCACCCAAAATAATGGCATGAGAAAGATGAAATTAATTGTCTGAAATTTGGAGTTTTTGCAATAGCAGATGCACATCAAAAGATGTTCATTAGGCCAGGCACTGTGGCTCATGCTTGTAATCCCAGCACTTTGGGAGGCCGAGGTGAGAGGATTGACTGAGTCCACGAGTTCAAGACCAGGCTGGGAAACTTGGTGAGACCTCATCAATTAAAAAAAATAATAATTAGCTGGGCATGGTGGCACATGCCTGTAATTCCAGCTACTTGGAAGGCTGAGGCAGAAAGATCATCTGAGCCCAGCAGGTCAAGGTTGTGGTGGTCATGAGCGTGCCACTGTGCTCCAGCCTGGGTGACAGACTGAGACTCAAAAAAAAAAAAAGATACTCATTGCCCACTTTGGGAGGCTGAGGCAAGAGGATTGCTTGAGCCCAGGATTTTGAGAACAACCTAGGCAGACAGAGAGACCTTGTCTCTATTAATATATATTTTTTAAAATAAAAAAAATATTCATTATCTAGAAATCACAAGGTTTTTCGGAGCTAGAAGAGATGATATAGATATCTGACTCCTATCTCTTTTTACACATGAAGAGACATATGAAGCAAATGCCTTTTACATATAGGGCAGGAGAGGGAAGGTGACTTGCCCGAGATTATACAGTGATTGCATGGCAGAACTGGAACTGGTAGATTCAGGTTCAAAGGAGCAGTCCTTCTGTGCACACTCCTCTCCCCAGCCCCCAATACACACAGACACACACACACACACACACACACACACGCGCACACACACACACACACAAATAGACAAGTGTAAACTTTGACTTCAGAAACACAGGACTTTGCCAGTGAAGCTAATGCAAAGCTCTAGATTATCAGAAGTCCATCACTACCATCCTACTAGTGGCCTGTGGCCTAGCACTTCTGGGCCTTGAAAGAGTAGGTCTGAAGCCTTTGCCTAGTGTCTTGCCCTCTCACATAGTTTACTGTCCAGGAGAATCCGATTCAGCCCCAACATATGGGTTGTGCTGAGCAATTAAGATGGCTCAACACAATCATATCCTGTGCTCTACTTGAGGCTGGGACTGTCCCACGTGGGTTTCTTTTTTAATGTATATTTATGAAGATAGAGAGTGCAGGGTGCTCTTGGGAAACACATACAATACAATTGGAAAGATACTGAGATTAGCAAAGCTCTCACTCAAGAATGACACACAAATCCATGAAGCCATCCATTAAAAAAAAACCACATGATTGTAACCAGGTGATTGGTGAGCCACTAATCACAAAATTTTTGGAAATAACAGCTTACACTCAGTGAACCTTCTAATCTTTAAAACAAATCTGTGTTAAGATGACCTATACTCTTTTTCCTTGTGTTTTTGGAAATTAAGAGCAAATCAAGACTTTCCCATTCTGCTGAAAGAGCTGTCCTTGTGAGTCATAAGATTGACTTTTTTGCAGTTTTTTATTTCTCACCTGTGTCTTGAATATCTCACAAAGCAAAGAGCAGTGAGAAAATAATTCCCACTTTGTTAAACAACTAATGAATCTGGAAGATCTATTTGATCTTCTAATGAGACCAGATGTCTTAAGAGAATTCTGGGAATGGATATACAAGAACTTCCCCTCGATGAATAATTCTGATACATGCAGGAATAAAAAAAATCTAAATTAATCCTGACTGAAACTCATAACTAGCGTTTCTGTGGAAAATAGGTCTCAGAGACTCAGGGAGTTTGTGCCAAAGGAATTCAGCCATGCCGAAGCAGTTTTCAAGTGTAATTTTATCTAAAACGAGGGCATAAGGGGAAGAGCAAACCCTCCTTTATGCTGGCCCATTACAGAAGCTAGCTGTAATATTCTGGATCCTTTCTCACAATTCACCTTTCTCAACTAACACAGATCTGTAATCTTAGACTTTTTTGGATCTGCCCCAATTTTAAGTTGTATTCTTTTGTATGTGTGTGTGTGTGTGTGTGTGTGTGTGTGTGTGTGTGTGGGTGGGTGGGTGTATGTGTGTGTGTGTGTGTGTGTGTGTGTGTGTGTAAATGTAAATTCTAAATTCTTTCCTGATTAAGTTACATTCTCCCCCTGCTCAGAGTCCCAGGCCATACCCCTAGAAATTCTAATTCAGAAAATTTGGTGTAGGGCTCAGAAATTTAAGGTTTTTTTGTTTTGTTTTGCTTTTAAATTTAGAGATGAGGTCTTGCTTTGTTGCCCAAGCTTGTCTTGAACTCATTTGACCTCAAGTGAGGCCTCGTTTTATTTATTTGTTTGTTTGTTTGTTTGTTTTATAGAGATGGGAAAGTCTCATTATGTTGTCCAGGCTGGTCTCTAACTCCTAGTCTCAAGCCATCTACCTGCCTCGGCCTCCCAAAGTTCCGGGATTATAGGCAGGAATCACTGTGCCTGGCCAGTCCTGCTTTTGCATGAGGAGGTGGAGAGAGAAAGAGGAGCCTGCACAGTGTCTTTCCACATTTACCTGCCATAACATATGCCATTATCTCAGTTTTCTTGCTCACTATTCGTTGGATGAATTCCTTTGCCTTTGCCTGAGAGTTGGGGTCAGGAGACACTAGTCCAATCCTACCATTCCTACTCAGCTCATGTGTTCAAGAGTTACAGCAGTCTCTTTGTTTATTTTTGAAACGTTTTCAAATTTTCATTCGAATTTGATCTGAAGTCAAATAATTAAACCATCTGTTGCCTGTTCTCCTACTCATCAGAGAGATATACCAGAATAAAGTATACCTAACATACAGAGATTTACAAGGAAATGAGAAAAATGTTTCTGCCTCCACTGACGCGAATATTAAAGTATTCTTCTGTGAATTTGGAGAGAATGTTGGAGCCAACAGGTCTGACTACTGGTCTTTCAGGTCTCTTCAGGTGTTAAGCAACTGCTTCTATGACTTTTCCCAGGCAGCCATGAAACAAGCCTCTGGTGTAGCTGATGGTGTTAGAACTTGTTACTCTAGCCTGTTTTGCTTGTATAGCTGTACTGATGGGTACACATCTCTTGTGGATCGAAGAAGCCATCACCTCAGCTTTCTTCTTGCTCACTATTCATTGGCTGAATCGGCTCTCCTCAGGCAATGCCTGTTTGTGCTGTGGTGAGTTCATTGGTGGACAGTGAAACACGCTTGCCTTACCATGGTCATGTGCAGTCTTCCTCCTTCTGTGTTCTTCCGAGGGATATCTTGCAAGTAGACCAGCCACCCTGAAACTGCCATGTACCCATTACTTCTATTAAGTTTATATTCCCTAGAATTTATTCTTTTAGTGCACAAATAATAGAACAGTTCTATCATCCCCTAAAATTCTCTTGTGCCCCTTGGTAGAACATTCCTCTTCCCATCCCAGACCCTGCCAATCCTGATCTGTTTTTGTCCTTACAGTTTTTTGTGTTTTTTTGAAAGAACTAGGTTTGCTTTACTCAGTGAGTATATATTTGCAAACTGTAGACGCAGTTTAAACTCCCTGACTTCCTGAAGCTTGATATCAGCATAGTGGTGCACTAGTTGTTTTCATGCAGAAATATGTCCCGTGGAATGCTGGAGTATTTGGTAAAAGAATTAGTGAGAATTATAGCTTCATACCAGGTCTGCTTGTCCACACATCCAATAAGCTTCCTGTTCCTGTTCATCTATATGTTATCTGCCAGAGCCACGTGGTGAGAGGTAGGGATGTGGGAGAGGAGGAGAACAGGAGGATAGCGGAGCACACCCAAGCCATCTATGTTTGGCCATTGTCAGTTGTCTAAATATGAATGAAGAGGGTCAGCTCTGTGGTCCTTGGTGAACTTGAACTGGATGCTTTCACGCCATTTTGTGATTTGATCAAACCAGTCCTGTGATGTGAGCCCAGTATGTGATTTTTTTTTTTTGGTCAGGGAGTGGGAGTAAAAGACGGGAGCCATCACTCTCATGGACGATGTTCTTTCTCGAGGACACACCCATCCATTTCTCATGCTTATGGTTGGAGTACCGGCCCATAGCGATGTCAAGTTAATTGATTAGTAAAAGTTGGTTAATTCAATTTATTGTAGTTTTGTTGTTGTTTTTTTTTTTTTGATGAAGTCTCGCTCTGTTGCCCAGGCTGCATACAGTGGCACAATCAAAGCTCACTGCAGCCTCTGACTCCTGGGCTTAAGTGATTCTCCTGCCTCAGCCTCGCCTGAGTAGTGCTAATTCAAATTTTAATTAACCAACTCTTTGAGTCAAATAATTAGTTAAGGCCAGCATTTTGAGAGGCTGAGGTGGGAGGATTGCTTGAGTGCAGGAATTAGAGACCAGCCTAGGCAACATAGTGAGACCTTGTCTCTACCAAAAAAAAAAAAAACTAGTCTGATGTGGTGGCATATACCTGTAGTCCCAGCTATTCTGGAAGCTGAGGAGGGAGGATTGCCTGAGCCTAGAAGATCGAGGCTGCAGGCAAAACTTGATCATGACACTACTCTCCAGCCTGGGTGATGGAATGAGACCCTGACTCAAATAATAATAATAAGAACAACTAGTTAGTACCAGCAAGGTTAACCAAGGCAATTTTATCAGTTTGGAAGGGGAGGGAAGGGAGAAGATTGGAACAATAAAAATGGAAAGAAACGATGGCATGGGGGGAAAACAGACCTCAGGAGACGGTCTACCCCCAAGACTTGGGGCAATATTAATAGGGGAGCTCTTAGAGAAGACTCAGAGTCAGCAGAGAATACTTGTATTTTTTTCTTGACTACAGAGTTTGAACAATAGAAGATAATAGTCATAGCTACCACTTACTGAGCTACGCACAAGGCAATTGTTAAGTGTTTTACATGTGTTATCACACTTGATGCTAACTGATCCCTGTGCAATAGGCCTTATTGTTTCCATCATGCAGAGGAGCATACTAACACCGAGACATGTACTGACTTGACTCAAGTCACATAACTAGAATGTGATAATACTATTATTATTATTATTATCATTATTATTTTGAGTCGGAGCCTCACTCTGTCGCCCAGGCTGGAGTGCAATGGCATGCTCACGGCCACCACAGCCTCCACCTGCTGGGCTCAGGCGATCCTTCAGCCTTAAAATAGCTGGAACTACAACCACGTGCCACCATACCTGGCTAATTTTTTTATTTATTGTAGAGATGAGGTCTCGCCAAATTGCCCAGGCTGGTCTCAAATGCATGGGCTCAGGTAATCCTCTCACCTTGACCTCTCAAACTGCTGGGATTATAGGCGTGAGCTATAATGATAATGCTATTATTAAAAGGGAAAATGGGCTGGGCATGTTGGCTCACGCCTGTAATCCCAGCACTTAGTGGGGGCAGAAGTGAGAGAATTGCTTGAACCCAGAAGTTTGGGACCAACTTGGGCAACACAGCGAGATCTCGTCTCTACAAAAAAAACTTAAAAATTATCTGGGCATGGTGTTGGGTGCTTATAGTCCCAGCTGCTGGGGAGGCTGAGGTGGAAGGATCACTTGAGCCCAGCAGGTCAAGGCTGCAGAGCAGTGATTGTGCTACTACACTCCAGTCTGGGTGACAAGATGAGATTCCACTTTTTAAAAAAAATTAATAGTAAAAGAAAAAAGCATGTGAAATTCCTTTG
>NW_007064774.1:18077-20202 GCF_000164805.1 Carlito syrichta
CAAAGGAATTTCACATGCTTTTTTCTTTTACTATTAATTTTTTTTAAAAAGTGGAATCTCATCTTGTCACCCAGACTGGAGTGTAGTAGCACAATCACTGCTCATGGCAGTGATCCTCTCACCTCGGCCTCCGAAAGTGCTGGGATTACAGGCTGAGCCACCGAGCCCGGCCCATTACTATTATTTTTAATTACAGGAGGACATAGTAGGAAACCGAGTATAGAGCAGTTTAATAAGCCCTCATCAGAACAGAACCAGTGCCTAAGCCTCAGTTTATAAAACTGGACTATAACTGGGTGATGGGGGGGGCGCAGAATGAGGCAGCTGGGTGTGCAGCAGCAGTGTGGTTCTCCCCAGCCTGTGAAGACCTTAGGATGTTTTCCTTACCCCCTCGCCTCCCCCCAGGGCTCTACATCAGTTATGTCAGCTTATCTGCTTAGTAGTTCCATGCCTATCTGCTGAGAACAAATAGATTCCCTGCTTACTCCAATACTTGGACTTGCCCATCAGGGCACACAAATTGCTGACAGACCTTATGCAAGCCTGGCAGTGTCCATTCCCCAGTGTTGGGGGGTGGGTATGTAGAGGTCCCTGAGCTCCCAGTTCTCGCTGTCTTGCAAAGTCAGGTAGTGGGATAAAAAAACATAGAAAACACAACTCATATTTGACACCCCTTAACACACTTCTGAAGGACTTTGCCCTCTGAACCTATTAGATAAAATAGATCTTTTTATTTTCCAGGATAAGTAAAGCGTGACTTTGCTCTGACTTAGTCTTCTACAGCTTGGAAAGTAGATCCTACAAATCTTTGAGAGTTCAGCATCCATTTGCAGAATGGCTGCAGGAAAATTGGGTGCTTAAACTCTTCTTCACGTTAAAGACATTAATCTCTAACCCAAGAACACCAAGAACAAGAACATAAATGGCATCTACTGCACCATTTATTCCAGCAGCTGGGGACTTCTTTTTTTCTTTTTTGTTTTTGAGTTGGAATCTCACTCTGTTGCCCAGGCTGAAGTGCAGTGGTATGCTCACGGCCACGCCAGCCTCAACCTACTGGCTTCAGGTGATCCTTCTGCCTCAGCCTTCCAAGTAGCTGGAACTACAGGCATGTGCCACCATGTCCAGCTATTTTTTTAATTTACTGCAGAGATGTGATCTCACCAAGTTGCCCAGGCTGGTCTCAAACCCGTGGGCTCAGACAGTCCTCACCTCAGCCTCTCAAAGTGCTGGAATTATAGGCGTGAGCCACCACGCCTGGCCTGGGGGCTTCTTGAATGTCTGATACTTAAACCCTAATTCCCTTTTCCCTGTGTACATTTGTACTTTCTGTGTAACAGGCTAAGTTCAGGCAGCCAGTGTCATGGGGGCTCCAGCTGGCTTCTTGGAAACTCTCTGTCCTGTGATTTGCTTTTATTTTCTCCTGTCTCCTCCCCCTCTCATTTTGTATCTGTCCTGACTCCTTCCTTCTTTTCTTACCTGATTTACTTTTTTTTCTTACCCTTCTCTCCTTTTGCCTCAGGATCCCAGGGACACCCTTAGGCATGACCTTGTTCAGCAGTTTGGTGCCTGGGACCAAAAAGTTGCTAACCCCTGTCCTCAACTGGATCTACATTTACCCTTCAGGTAAATGTGGTTGAGCAAGGAGGGTGACCCACTAATGTCTGTGGGTCTAAGGATGGATGGAGAAGGCAAGAGACACAGTTGAGTAGCCCCCAGAGATGGGCTGGATTTCATGAGAAGAGGTAGGACTTTCATCTGTCCCCTCCACCGGGCCAGGTGACTCCCACACAGGGGCACTTTCCACTGAGGGCCACAGAGCTAGTTCCATGGGGGAAGACAAGAAAGAACACAGAGGCTGCAGGCTTAGTAAGATGAGTCTGTGTGGATCTCACGCACTGTTATGCAAAGGTCACTGGAAATGCCCCTCTTTTCAGATGTTTTAAGGGTATTTGTGCACGGCAAGGCAGTTCTTCTTCAGCCCCATAGTCACATCTCCACACAGTCCCACAAATGGTCACCCATGTTTTTCTTACTTTTAACTTTCTCTTTGGGAATAATTTTCTTTTTACTTTATTTATTTATTTATTTATTTATTTATTTATTTATTTATTTATTTATTTAT
>NW_007064774.1:20536-55128 GCF_000164805.1 Carlito syrichta
CTCAGGCAATTCACTCACCTCAGCCTCCCAAAGGCGCGGGATTACAGGCTGAGCCACCGAGCCCGGCATAATTTTCTTTTTAAATCTATCTATCTATCTATCTATCTATCTATCTATCTATCTATCTATCTATCTATTGTTTTAGAGGCACGGTCTCTCTTTGTTGCCTAGGCTTGTCTCAAATGATTGGCTCAAGCAATCCTCCAGCTTCGGCTTCCCAAAGTGCTGGGATTCCAGGTATACACTGTGCCAAGTTTGGAAATAATTTTCAAATGCTATGTTTTTAATCTACCAGTACCAACCCTATCAATTCTTCATGTACTGGATATACTGGGAAGAAATAGCCAAAAACTTTGAGGAGAAAAATTAAGTCAGAAGTCTCCAGGGCTTATTGAGCACTGCTGCTGATCATTTCTCTCAGAAAACTAAAAGAAAACCACATTATCTTGAATATTTAGACATGTCACTCAGATTGCACAACATTCTGGATTAACTTTATAACCAGACTTGATCCAACTTCTGTCAGAATGCCTTTTCTTTACATGACAGATGGAATAATTGGCCAATAGGTCTAAAGTCTGCCCTTTCTTGTGCAATAAGAGCCTAGCAAAAGGAGGAATGTGACCTTGGACCAGTGTCTTTTGAGTCCTGGTCTCTGTCTTTCATTTTGAAGCATGGATGTAACTGGCCTTTCATCAGTGGTTCAGTAGTGTTGGTTTTTAAAGGCTACAACAGTACCACCTCCAGTGCATGGACTATCACATTTCTAAGTGCCGTGTTTACAGCATGTTATACCTGAGAGAACAGTATGATTGTTTCATTTAAATTAAAAACATATTTCATTTGAATGAAACATAGTAGACACTGGGTATACGTTAAATTAATGCTCTTAAGATACAAAAGAGATACCAATGGAATGGAATTACATATACATCTTGGCTTTACTGTTTTTGTTTTTTTTTGAGTTGGAGTCTCACTCTGTCGCCCAGACTGGAGTGCAGTCGCTGCTCCCGGCCACCGCAGCCTCGACCTGCTGGGCTCCGGCGATCCTTCCGCCTCAGCCTTCCAAGCAGCAGGAACTACATGCGCACGCTACCACACAGTAATTTTTTTTTTTTTTATTATTGTAGAGATGAGGTCTTGCCAAGTTGCCCAGGCGGGTCTCGAACTTGTGGGCTCAGGCAATCCACTCACTTCAGCCTCCCAAAGGCGCGGGATTACAGGCTGAGCCACCGAGCCCGCTTTGGCTTTACTTTAAAGCAACATTCAGTAGATATTCACAGGTACCAGAAAATTCTTAGAATGATGTTTTAAATAACTTCTTAATTAGTATTCTTTATTTTTATGCAGGTACACACTCACATTCACTTGCTAGAAAATAATGACATGCATGTACAGGTTTGGGGTACTAAATAATTCTCCGTGACAGATCTTGTGTGTGTGTGAATTCTGAGTGCATATCCTGTTTTCAGACAGGACCTCTGAAATGTTGGCTCATTCCAAGGCCTGTTGTTTCATTTTGACTGCTGTATCCTGTCAACTCTGAAATCGCTACAAATGCTTCTTTACCACACACATCTTATCACAGTCCCTCTTGTTTGATCTCAAGTTGTAATAAATAAGAGACTTTACTTATTGCCTGATTTTTTAAAAAACGTACTAAATATTACATTTCCCCTTATAAAATAATGATACAGATTAGTGTTTGTGCAGAAGTGTTGGCAACAGAATTCTTCACAAGTTTTCCTTTGGGTGATGAAAGCTGTTATATTATTTTGACTAGCTAATCAAACGTAATTGGGTAGCTTGAAGTGCCTTAGATTTTCCTTGTACAGTTATCAAAGCAGGAAATGTAACTCGTGGAGCTGATGAAAGGCATCTCTCATGGTATTCTTTCAATTATAGATCTTACAGAGCAAATGAAAGAAAAGTTCTACTGCTAAAAACTCAGAGGCTTGAAGTGCCCCTTAATGTTAACTGCTGTATTAGCTAGTTAACACATTATTATGTACTTTAATTGATTCTTGCTCCAGCTTTGGAGAGGAAAAAAAAATTACAGATCTGTTTGGCACGTAAATTAAGGTGGAGGAAGATGCTTGGGCACAATAGTATGCTGTTAGCACTAGTTTAAAACCACATCAGATATTTGTAGTGAAAACAATAGTCCTGGTTCCCTTTTGTGAGGAGTAATGTGCTTTAAAAGCATTAATATTTTGCGCTTGTGTGTTGGTATTCCTGGTTATGAATGTTATTCAAGGAGTTTTATTTGACCACTGAGGATTACTTTTATGGTTTTATCAATGAAATGTTGCAATCTAGAAAACATAACTTCATTCCAGTCATATATGTGGCAGGTCCTAACTGAGATCGTACCTTTTGAAAAAGGATCAAAATGCGTTATGCCTGCATTTTGCTGCAACGGAGTATTTTTCTTTAGAGTTGAATCATACACTAAAAGCTGCCCCTAAAACACTTCTGCCATATATCTAAGGTTCTGACCTAGAATTAGGCCAGATTCAGGATTCATTCATGTATGAATGCATTTACTCATTCATTCATTCATTAAACATTTATTGAGTTCCTACTGTGTGTCATCTCCTATGCTAAACTGCTGGGGATAAGAGAAAAGAAATCTTCACAAGTGTTAGTTCCCCCGTGGCAGTTTTCTCATTTAAAATAAAATCCCCTGATCAGCACTAAACA
Source organism: Carlito syrichta (assembly GCF_000164805.1). NCBI lineage: Eukaryota > Metazoa > Chordata > Mammalia > Primates > Tarsiidae > Carlito > Carlito syrichta. Next base: position 23,240 of record NW_007064774.1, read on the forward strand.
CAACAACAAACTCTGACGCTGAAATCTTGTGCGAAAACTTGGATATGACGGCACACAAACTCTGACCCTGAAATCTTGTGCGAAAACTTGGTTATGATGGCACACAAGCAATTCCAACTATGGTTGTTTAAGATGATCTTTTAGTGCTCACTTCAGCAGCACATATATTAAAATTGGAATGCTACAGAGATTAGCATGGCCCTTGTTCAAGGATGACACTCAAGTTTGTGGTGTTCCATGTTAAAAAAAAAGATGATATTTGAACAGAAAAGTACAATTTAATTCTCATAGGCAGCAGGCCGATCTCTGAGAGACACAGCATTAGTCCAGTAACGACCAAAACAGAAAGGGAGAGAGATTTGCCCAATATCACAATAACATGCTCTTGGGAGGGCACTTAACCCAATATCGAAGAGGAAGAATATGGTGAGGGAAGGAGGAAGTAACACCCAAGGGGAGTCTTGAAGGATGAACAGGAGTTGTGAACAGATGAAAGGGGGGAGTAAGGGGCTTCTGGGAGGCATCACTAGCAGAAAACAGCTTGTGCAGAAACATAGAGGCATTGGCATTGCACTTCTTAGGAACTTCGAGTCATTCCTATGGCTGGAAGGTTGAGTATGGGGAAAGAACAAGAGATAAAACTGGGCAGGTGAGCAGGGCACTTACATAACGTTCTTACATGGATTTTACTCAAGGTAAAGGGAAGCCATCAGAGGAATTGAAACATGGGGATGTTCAAAAGGATTGAAAATGTTGGCTAGGTGCAGCGACGCACACCTGCACTTCGGGAGGCCAAGGCGGGAGGATTGCTTGAGCCCAGGAGTTAGAGACCTGCCAGGGCAATATAGCAAGACCTTGTCTCTACAAAAAATCATGTAGTTAGCTGGGCCTAGTAGCACACATCTGTAGTCCCAGCTACTAGGAGGGCTGAGGCAGAAGGACTGCCTAAGCCCAAGAGGTCGAGGCTGTGGTGAACCATGATCATGCCACTGTACTCCAGCCTGGGTGACAGAGTGAGACCCTCCAACTCAAAAAAAAAAGATTGAAAATGTTGCATTGTAACTACCAGACATACGCCTACACATCATTTCATTCTGGTATAGGTTTTTCCTTGTTTGTCAGCATTTAGCTTCAAGTCAATGTTGTTTTTTGGTTTTTTTTTTTTATGTTTTGCTTAAACTTTGTTGAAGTTGTTGTTATAAAGAAGGTATATTGCTGGTATTTTTTAATATGCTCATTTTTGTTATTCTTTCCAATAGCCTCTTCCTTCTTATTAAATGTTGGTTATTGGTGGCATGTATGCATTTGAGGTCTTGGTCCTTGTTTCGTGTTTAATTGAAGCAAATTGCTTAAATGTTTGAAAAATGTCTTCTCTTTGTCCAGAAAGCTTGTTGTCCTTTTTAACCTCAAGCTGATTTATGACTGTTTATTTCCTCGTCATTGATTTAAAGGCACCAAATCAAGCTTTCAGTGTGTGTACACAAAGATGGGGCTATTAGCCCAGCATACCTAAAGTGATCACACACCAGCTTTCACAAATTATATATTCCCAAGTCCCACCTCAGACCTGTTGAATTACTCATTCACCCATTCATTTAACATATATTAATTAAATATCCACTATGTGTCCAGACCTGGTCTAGACCAGGGGATACTGTAAGAAATAAGATCAACAAGGGTACTGCCTTTATTTCTGCTCCCTTTCTAGTGAGAGGGAATAGGTGGCAAACAGGCTAACAAGGGTAATGTTAATTGAGTGAATAAACACAAGTAGGGAGAGAGGCAGCTGTTAGAAGAGAGGGGTTCAGAGATCAATGTGAAAAGTTGACAATGGTGCTGAAAATCTAAATACCAAAAAAGAAACAACCTTGGTAAATCTGGACGCACAACAGTCCAGACACAAGAAACAGCATGTGCAAAATACATTTAGATTCTTTAATGACTGAATATTTTTAGGTTTTCAAGTAGCTGCTATGAAATAAGTAATCATATAAAAGGTTATATGATTTGTTTGATAAAAGGTATATCAAACAAGGTAGAAACTAGCTTGGTATTTTCAGGAAACATGAAGGAAAGCCAGTGCACATAGAAATCAGCAACTATGAGAGAATGGGTCTTGATAAAGTCAAAGACAAGGTCCAGCTCATGGAGGTTGTGGATTTTATTGTTTGAAACTGGACACCACAGGAAGATTTTAAGTAATGGAGTGACTTCATCAGATTTTCATTAAACAAAATATTGCTCTGACTGCGTGTAAAAACAGAGTTGAAGGAAAGCAAGAGGAGAACATTATGGTGGCTTAGACCACCTGACAGTGGAGATGGGGGAGAAGTGGATGGACCCAGAACACAGGTTGAGGTTAAGCTGGTAGAATTTACTACAAGGGCCCGGTGCAGTTCTCATGCCTGTAATCCTGGCACTATGGGAGGAGGAGACGAGAGGATTGCCTGAACTCAGGGCTTCGAGACCAGCCAGAGCAACATGGTAAGACCTCATCTCTACAATAAATCAAAAAATTAGCCGGGTGTAGTGGCGCACACCTGTGGTTTCAGCTACCTGAAAGGCTGAGACGGGAAGATCGCCTGAGCCCAGCAGGTCGAGGCTGCGGTGGCCGGGAGTGTGCTACTGCCCTCCAACCTGGGTGACAAAGTGAGACTCCAACTCAAAAAAAAAAAAAAAAAAGAATTTGCTACAAGGACTTTGAGAGAAGAAAACAAAATAGGCAAGACCCAGATTTTTGGCATAAGTCAATGGGAGCCATTGTGGAGAAGGGGAGCAAGAATATCTAGGGCAAATCCTGCATGTTTTCTAGAAAGTTCCATGAACAGATAGATCCAGATGCCAGGGCTGGTATCTTAGATGCACCCTTTGGGAATCACTGATTTATTCTAGTCCTTATTTTTATTCAAGAGAGTTTTTCCGAAAGCTTTCTTGAGGGTAGAGATCCTCTACATGTTCCCTGAACTCTATTTCAGAGTTTGACAGCAGTCAAGACATTCTTTTACATATACAACTTAAATCCTTCCTTCTACTGTCTGTTACTTCCTCTGGGTTTGTCAACATAGGAGCGTGTGGTTACCCTTTTTGGTCATAACCTATTATATGATTACTTATTTAATTACAGCAACAGGAAAACCTAAAAAATTCAGTCATTAGAGAATCTTAACGGATTTCAGTAATTAAGACAGAGGAGTCTAGTTAAGGCTGGACCCCTGTGCTGACACCGACTGGGTCCAAATGGAGACACCAGCTGATCAGGTTGCAAATTCAACTGGCATGGTGTGCAGGGAAATAATAGCTAAGAACGTATAGCGTTTCCTTCTTTTACTTTCCTAGGTCTAAGATTGACTCTGAGCTCAAGGAAGCAGAAAACACTGGATTCTTTGTTATAATGTGTGAAATGTACCTTTACATTTTTTCTTACTTCATAATGACCCTATGGAAGAATTTTGACCCAAATTTTGCATCAGTGCCTTGACATAGATCCAGTTTATTTTCTTCTGTAGTTCTTCCTATAAGGATAAAATGGATAGTTATTTAAAATATTTTTTTCTAGGCTTTATCTTCAATTCTTTAATCATCTTTGTTACTTTTTAAAGAACACTTTCAACTTTCTTTCCTATAGTAGCACAAGATATCCAAGCTCTAGTTTTTCCAAGGCTTCTCTCCCCCTGGGGCAGAGCAGTGTCGGTGTTTGGATTATAAAACAAATCCAGGGATTTATCTACAAAATTACAGATGAGAATAAATATGTCATACATATCAGAATCAATAACCCTGCTAATAGCAATGAGTGTTTCATCTATTACAATTCTTAAGTCTCCCAATATTCCAACAGGACTTTGTTTCCCACTACTTAGTACCTTACTTAATTTACTTTTAGGCATTTGAAAAAAAACTGACATTATTTTGTCTAATATCTTTGAAGTTGAAAAAGCTTCTTGTCAGTTCACTTATTAGCCCAAGCCAGGGGTCCCTTGCAGCAGAAATTGATCCCAGCTTTGTAGACCCTAAAGCTTTCACAGTTTAGGAAGCTGTCAATAAAAAAGACAGCAAAGATCTCTTTCTTTTGCATGTACAAAACCATTAGACCTTGTGCATACACTTTACTTGTGTCCTTCAAGGAGCCTTGGAGGTGCCTTTGCAAGTGAAGGTTCCTGAAGCTTTAGTTCATTTGTTTCAGGTAAATCTGCTTCTGATTTGTAGTTCTGCTAAGTTATTTCTTGTGTAGAAATATCATTTTGGTTTTTAGGAGGAGGGGGAAATAAAGATAGAAATCTACATCGATGATATTTTGAAAATGGATCTAACAGGATTTTAGACAACCCAAAGAGACGAAAATAAATGTTAGCCCCAAACACTGTTAGTTTTTCTTTCTAAAAAAAATTTCTCCTTGACCTTGGGACTATCAAGCAAGCCATGTCTTAGACTAAAAAAGTAATTTTTCTGTGAGTGAAGCTCAACATTTACAGCAGCATTAGACACTGTTTGGCTACTTCGCCTTAACCATTCCACATTATTTTTACCTCACCTGGGCTGGTTGATGCCAGACACAGTCTTGGTAGTTCTCCTTCACTTTCCTTACCCTAAGAAATGTTTAATATATCTATCAAACAATTTTAAATACAAAGTATTATTTCAGTTCTAATGAAGGATTCATAGAGAATTCATAGTCTACAATAATAGTAGCATTGTCTACAGATACTGGTTTTACAGTGATCTCATTAGGAAAATGCGGGGCTTCCTATGGTAAGGTTATAAAGCATGTCATGAAGGCTTTGGAGGTCCTCATGCTACAGAAATTCAATTTTTCTATTCTTAAGAGGAATCACATAATAAACTACTAAATTATCTCACATTTCCTATTTGATTTTATTTACCCGCTCTTGCCCTTCATGTCAAAGTAAAAAGATTAGAATTCTTAAGTGACTAATTAAGAGGAACACTGGAAAACATAATCTCTAATTATGTCTCAATATCATACATATGCCTATGAGTAGTTATTTCTAAGATGAACTCTAGTTGAATTTGTGAGACATCTTGATGAAGAGTTTACTCTCCAGAGCTCAAAGTTGCACACAGATTAGAGAGACTTTGAGAAAGTTTAAAAAAAATTCATTTCTAATATTGCCAGAAAAATGAAGTGAGTTTCTCAAGTACTTTTCATTTATGAGGTCGAATGACTGATATAAATTGTACACGGTGGTAGTTTTGAACACAGTTGGTTTTAGGTAATTTTTCACAGACTTCTACTTTCCTTTTTATAATGAGCTGTCAGTATATGTTAGTTAAATGAATGGATGGCTGAGCTTCTTTATGCATTTGCTGTGGGCTTGGGCTTTCTCTTTCTTTTGGGTTGAGGAGTAATTAAGGTAAAGGGAGAAAGTAGTATAGCAAATTTTATGAGACAGTTATATTTTGGAGTTTCTGATTATTTTTATTTTTAGACAGTCTACAAGTCAAGAATATACCCTTTAAATGAAATGACCAGGAGATTTCACTGACTGTTCCCGTATAATACCAAATCTGGAGGCTGGATGCAGTGGCTCATACCTGTAAACCCAGCACTTTGGGAGGCCGAGTAGGGAGAACCGCTTGAGCCCAGGAGTTCCAGACCAGCCTGGGCAACATAGTGAGACTATGTCTCTACAAAAGATAGGTGTAATGGCATGGACTTGTAATCCCAGCTACTGGAAAGGCTGAGGTGGGAGGATTGCTTGAGCCCAGGAGTTGAAGGCTGCGGTAAGCTGTGACTGTGCCAATGCACTCCAGCCTGGGTAACACAGTGAGACCCTGACTCAAAATAATAATAATATAGATAAATAAAAAAGAAAATCTGTTAAAAATAAAATAAAATAATCAAGTGTATAAACAAGCCTGAAGTAGAGCTGGTTTAAGTTGCTGGCTTTTGCTCTGTGGAATGTACCATGCCTGTGATTGTACCTGAGCAGTTATGAAGCACAGCAGTGTCAGTCTGTGCGCAGACTCTCAAGTGAAAGGGAGACTTCCAGGATAATCTGAAGGAATCATAGGAATGTACTGGCATCCTTTGTAAGAGAGAGTGAAAATGAGTTTCTCTTGGTGAAATAAAAACAAAACTACCTACTTTTTCAGATATATATCCTTTTACAAGATGGTCTTTTTTCAGCAATTGACTTCTTGGTTAGAAATTATTTGCCCAGATGGCTTCCACAGCGAGAATTTGAAATCAGCCAAATCATTTGTAGAACTATTTTGATTAGTGTTCTTTGATTTTTAAATCAAATGTACTAGGCAAAACACTTTCAAAGAGAGGAACTAATGTCCACAAAATTTTATTTCATGTGACTTTTGGTGTAGGTTTTTCCACAGCTTTGAGCCCTATCCCACTTCACTTCAGGAGGTACAAAAAAAAAAAAAAAGCCCTAATATGTCAATAATTAGCTTAGATCTGAAAGCACTCTGCTGTGCAGATGTAATATTTTACAATGGTTTCTGAGCTAAGGAGTGTTTATTTAGTATCAACTTGATCCAAACAAAACCTTAGGTAAAAACATATTGAAATGACACTTAAAACAATGGCGCCCAAAATCTATTGTTCCCTTACATTTGAGTGTAGGATAAATTCAGAAGTTAAATTATCCCATGTTGAGAATTGGTGAATAAATGTTTATATAATTGCTTCCACTTTTGCTGAATCTCTTAGTCTGCTCAGTTTTAGAGAAGAGAGGTAAAAAATATTTTTTATTAAAAGAGCTTTTGAGACTGAATGCTCTAATTAACTGTTAATTATTTCCCTAAATATACGAGTTTAGATTAAATACCTAATTGTCTCCATTCTAGTGGCTTTTGAGGTTGTGATGACAAGCAGAGCTGATACTCACTGGGCCCACAGGAGCCAGCGCCACCTGTGTTACCCGGCATTTCCCTTCTCAAAGACAGAACCAATCATAATACTCAGCTGATGTGTTTTTCCTGAAGGCCTTAAAAATGGATCCATTTTTAAATGGATGCATGGAAACTACCTTGAGTTTTCCTTTCAGTCAACAGTCTACACTATGTGATGAAGGGTATGCTAGATATGGAATGCTGGTTCAGGCTGACAAAATAGACGATTTTGTTGTCTTAGATGTGGTAAAGAAACTGATTCGTGTTTGATATAACTGTCTTCACGGGGAACTGTATATAAAGAGGTAGGGTCTAACTTACTTATTTAAAGAAATCAAGGTAAAAGTGAATCTGGCAAAATAGATGTTTTTGGTTTGGGGTGTTTCTAATACCAGGAAACCCAATTGGTTTCAAAGGGAAGTCCTAGGTGTGGTCATTTTCAGAGACCCTGTATTCCAGCGAGCAATTTTTTATGAGGCAGAGGAAGCCTTGTTTAATGTTCTATTTTCTTTTTTCTTTTTATTTTTCTGAGTCAGAGTCTCACTCTGTTGCCCAGGCGTGAGTGTGCCACGGCAATCTTGACCTGCTGGGCTCAGGTGATCCTTCTGCCTCAGTCTTTCCAGTAGTTGGAACCACAGGTATGTGCCACCATGCCTGGCTAATCATTTATTTATTTATTTATTGTAGAGACGAGGTCTTGCCATGTTTCTCAGGCTGGTCTCAAGCCCCTGAGCTCAGGCAATTCTCTCACCTCTGCCTCCCAAAGTGCTGGGATTATAGGCTTGAGCCACCGTGCCCTTCTAAGGTTCTATTTTCTAACTACATTTTATATATATACATAATATATATATATAATCCGATATATTTAAAGTCAGATATATTTTAAACTTTTACATTTGTAAAAGATGTATAATTCTGCATATCTGTGGATTCAACCATGATCAAAAGTATTTTAAAAAAAAAGTGTCTGTACTGAACATGTACAGACTTCTCATTATTCCCTAAACAATGCAATATAACAACTATTTACACTAATTATTATTCACACTTACTATAACAACTATTTATACTGTACTAGGTATTATACATAATCTAAAGATGATTTGAAGTATACAAGAGGATACTTTATAATAGCAATTTTGCTTTAATATTTAAGACAATTTGAGGTGTTTTGAGAAGACATGACTTACCCCATAAAGTGACTCTTTTTTTTTTTTTTTTTTTTTTTTTGCGTTGGAGTCTCACTCTGTCGCCCACACTGGAGTGCAGTGGCCGCTCCCGGCCACCGCAGCCTCGACCTGCTGGGCTCCGGCGATCCTTCCGCCTCCGCCTTCCAAGTAGCCGGAATTACAGGCATGCGCTACCACGCCCGGCTGATTTTTTGATTTATTGTAGAGATGAGGTCTCGCTGCCCAGGCGGGTCTTGAACACGCGGGCTCAGGCAATCCACTCACCTCAGCCTCCCAAAGGCGCGGGATTACAGGCTGAGCCACCGAGCCCAGCTTAAGTGAGACTCTTAATCAAAACACATGAAGGTAAAATAATTAGATTTTGTGTAAAATTTGGAAAGAAAACATGGTTGTATACTCACCTCCCCTCCCCACTGAAATCTGTTTTTAGTTAATAAGGAAATGGGAGTAAAATATTATTGAGTTTATATATAGGCTTTCACATATTTAAAAAAAGCTATTTACAACTGATTTGTTACTAAATAAAATCTTGGATGAACACTTTTAATTACTAAAAAGGTCAGGTAGCAATAAACACAGGAAATATAAGTGAATAAAGTGTTCACAGAGTCATGCTGCTTTCAGGACTATAAATAGCCCCCCCCATCTCTGCCACTATTATTAGTAATATGAACAAAAGAAGATGTCTAGAAATAGAAAGAGGAAGAACATCTCCATGAGTCTTGTATTCCATGCCTAGGAAATGTCTCTAGCGAGCTAATGAATTTAGGGGGCTCATTGATTTTTAGAAAGGACATTTCCATGCTGTCAGTTTGCCAAGGAAATTCTTTTACTGGCATGTTTGTAAAATTGGCAGGCTGATGTTTCCTCTGGGTGACACAAGGTGTGATGAAGGATTCTATCTTTACTTCCTTACTAAAATCAGCACTGATTGCTTGCCTTCTTGTTAACTTATTTGGTTATTATCAGATTGCATCTATAGAAGATCAGTGATTACCGTTGAAGTTGGAAGAGGGCGTGAACAGCACTGGACTAGGAGTCAGGTCTCAGTTTTACCTGATCCATTAATGTTTTACCTGAGTCACTAATGAGCTCTACAACTTTTGGTCAGAGCATTTATATGCACACATGTAAGTGCACACACCACACACACACACACACACACACACACACACACACAGTGTTATCCCTCGGTATCCATTAGTTCCAGGACCTCCCACAGATATCAAAATCTGAGGATACTCAAGTCTCTGATATGAAAATGGCATACGTTTGCATATAACAGATGCACATCCTCCCGTATCCTTTTTTTTTTTTTTTTTTTTTGAATTGGAGTCTTACTCCATTGCCCAGACTGGAGGGCAGTGGCAGCCTCGACCTGCTGGGCTCCGGGGATCCTTCCGCCTCAGCCTTCCAAGTAGCTGGAACTACAGGCACGCTCTACCACGCCCGGCTGATTTTTTGATTTATTGTCGAGATGAAGTCTCGCTGCCCAGGTGGGTCTTGCACCCGCGGGCTCAGGCAATCCACTCACCTCAGTCTCCCTAAGGCGCGGGATTATAGGCTGAGCCACCGAGCCCGGCCTCCCGTATACTTTAAATCATCTTCAGATTATAATACCTATTACAGAGTAAGTATAAATAGTTGTTATACTGTATTGTTTAGGAAATGATGAGGGATGAGGATAGTCTGTACATGTATAATACAGACATAATTTTTTTTTTCAAATACTTTCAATCCGTGGCTGAATCCAAGAATGCATAATCAGAGATACAAAGGGTCCACTGAGATTTATATATATATGTGATACATATATGATACATACATAAGATATAGATACACGTGTATATTTCTAAACCACAGTTTCTTGATTAATTAATGTAACAAACATATGAAGCCCCCCAATTAGGGATACAATGTATGTTAAAATACATAGTCTCTTTGCTTACTAGCCAAGCACTGCTGGGAAGGCAGACTTAGGCATGTGTAATTAGAATTACAAAGGTGGATAGTAGAGATAATCCCTGCCATAAGAACACAGGGCTAGAGCTTGTCTCTCTATGGAGAGAGCACCAGCAAAAACTTTGTAGAGACGGTGCCATTTGAATCAACAAAATCTTCAATTTCTCATGAATTCTTCAAGACTGAGTTGGATGAAAGTGGCTATACTTACTTATTTTCCAAGGGTCTTGTGACAAGCTAATGACATAAGGCAATACAAACATAGCCAATTGTTGTTCTGTATAACCCATATAACAAATTTCGATTTTATTTTACTTTTCATAACAAAAGGATTCATGTACATGAATATTACAGATCTACTTCCAATTTTTAATTGCATGTTTATTAATTTTTTTCTTTTTTGGTAATTGTGAGTGAATTTGTGAATTGATTATAAGACTGTAGTTAAAGGTGAGAGAAGCACAAGTCCAAGCACTTTTGTTGTTAATATTTTTTTAGTTGATGTGGACCAGAATTTTAAAAATAATTCTCTAAATATGGATATATTTTCCCCTAAGTAGTAATGATAGACTGAATGATTGTTTTTTAAATAGTTATGTTTTTAGTGTTTTTCAGCATGTTAAATTATGAAGATAGAGTATTTAGCATTAAAACATATCACCTATACATAAAACTATATGTGTATTCTGGTAAAAGATCATCTCCTAGGAAAAATTAGTATTAGAATTATTTCTCTCCAGTAGGAATTTATTATCATCCTATCTTCAGTTAGACAGCTCTGTGCTTATTTCATTTAGGAATCTATTCAACCCATTTTGAGGGATACCTATTTTGTATGATGCCAAATGAAACAAACTTTTATAAAATATGTTCCAAAATTTTTTTTAGAGTGAAACATTTATAAATCATAAGCAAGTCAGTCATTGATTGCATATCCCCCTGAACATTCCCATTAATATATAATCCCATATTTAGCCACTAAAAAAGGAAACCTTTCTGCAGCAACAATATGTAGATTAATTTGGAGCATGCAAATAGTTTGAGCACACTGTGATTTAGAATTACCATTGACTAACTTTCACTTCATGATTGCCTTTGTTAAAACTAAGTGCCAAGCTGGGCTCCGTGGCTCAGCCTGTAATCCTGCGCCTTTGGGAGGCTGAGGTGAGTGGATTGCCTGAGCCCGTGGGTTCGAGACCCACCTGGGCAACTTGGTGAGACCCCATCTCTACAATAAATCAAAAATGAGCCAGGCGTGGTAGCACATGCCTGTAATTCCGGCTACTTGGAAGGCTGAGGCAGAAGGATCGCCAGAGCCCAGGAGCACAGCAGGTCGAGGCTGCGGTGGCCGGGAGCAGCCACTGTACTCCAGTCTGGGCGACAGAATGAGACTCCAAATCAAAAAAAAAAACAACTAAGTGCCACACAGAGATATGATGTAAGCAGAGTAGAAACCTGTTTGGTGCACTTGGATGGTTACTGATAGACTAGAATAAGCCATGACCCCTTCAGCACAAGTCCCACAGCAAAGTCCCACGTCTGTGTTGTTGCCCCCTCTGCACTTACCACTTACATTGTCCTTTCTCCCAATAACTCTTTGCCCTCCTTTTAACATTGGGGACTGAGGTGAGACTATTCTAGGCAGAGGTCTTAATGAACCTTGTGTTGCCAGGTTTTCAGAAAATGTAAGCATGGTAGTGTGACTTGAGGGAGGGGGTGTATATAAAATCTCTTCTGGTTTCATTTGATTTTTTTGTTGGGAAACAATAGTGTTTATTTATCCTGTTTGGCTTAGAACTTCTTTGGTATTCTGCTCTTTCAATTTGAACAAGAAACTCAGCTCAATAATATCTTTAAAAAACAAAATAGTTTTCAGTTGAGAATGGGCGAGGAAGTTATATGAAGATGGAGTGGGAACCTCAACCCAAGGACATAATAGACAAGAAACAGTTTTTTCCTCCCCTTTCTTCAGAAGTAGTCTTCAGCATGGTTTAATGTGCTAACATAACCCCGGTTCCAATATTTCAAAAGATACAGAACTTCCCAGCATGATGATAAAGTTTTCCTGTGTTCCAATAATAAAACCTCAACGTACCAGTGATTTCCAGTTCCTTTGTGGCTCAGCAACTTGTGAAGACCAGCTCACTCCTGAGTACCCAGCCTGCAGTATCAGTGTGGGAGTCGGAAACAGATGTCCACGGGACAATGCCATTTGTTGTCACTGTCGATACTATGTGGCAACTTTCCCAAATGAAATTGTTTGTGGATGGAAAAGAATGTAAGCAGTGATTCATGCCCAGGAATTTTTTTTTTTCTTGGCTGCAGACTAGCCATGTTTTATTTGTTTTAAATCATAGAACATTAGTGGATTAAAAATTTTAGGATAACTTACTATTAAAGTATCTTTTCCATTTTTTTTTATCCTGGTCTTTCATCTAAAAGAAGTGACTCATTTAGGTCACTTACTGAAAATATTAAATGCCTTTTACTTGAGATTTCTGAGAGCAATCGATTTTTTTCAGATTCAGTATTTAGGTTATTGAGTAGGCACAGAGTTTACTTAAATGAATAGCATGATTTGCCTGGCATTTTTATTAATAGTTTGGAGTTAGAGCAAATTGAAATTAATCAAACATAAAGAAGAAACATTGTTTTGGTAATAAGTGGCATTCCATGATCTTGGTTTGAGATTTTCATAAATATTACCAAGGAGTGTCCACTAATTCATTTACCATAAGAAACACTGGATTTATTTGCATCGATAAATATTAATTAACATAGCTTACAGTGCACTTACAATAAAATAGATACAACAAAGCTCCTTAAAAATTAGGCACACCGTGTTGTATTACATGTAAACAAACTATATCAGAAAGAAAGCTTCAGAGTTCAAGGCATAATACATACCACTCAAGTGCTGCTTTTATAAAAACAAATTTTGAGCTACAAATGAAAGTCTTTTAACATTTATTCATACCAACAAATGCCTAAGGCCATAATTAAATTGTTTTATGTTCTTTTAAAAACATATGTATCTCTCATAGTTAGGTTCCTGTATTACAGAAAGATTATTTTAAGGTGCATAAAACAAAATCCAAAGGAAACAACAAAGGAAAGATCGGTGTCACATGTGGTAAAAGGACCCTAGATTAGGAAGCACAAGTCTGGAGTTTCTGTAACTCGTTTTTGTATTTATTTGAGTCATAGTCTTTCTCTGTCGTGCAGGTTGGAGTGCAGCGGCACAATCAACGGCTTGCCGCAACCTCGACCTCCTGTGCTCAGGCACTTCAGCCTCTTGAGTAGCTAGTACTACAGGCATGTGCCAGCCTGCTAATTTTTGTGGGGTTTTTTTTTTTTTCTTTCTTTCTTTTTTTTTTTGGTTGAGGCAAGGTCTCACTGTGTTGCCCAGGCTGGTCTCGAACTCCTGGACTCAAGTGATCCTTCTCCTTTGGCTTCCCAAAGTGCTGGGATTACAGGTGTGAGCCATCATGCACTAAAGTATTGTTTCAGCAAATTGTAGTTGTGGATGTGTAACTCTTTAGGCTCAGCCTTCTTTTTCTCACCTGCAAGAAGGTGGGTTAGGCTGGCTGAGCTCTGGGATCCCTTTGGGCTCTCATGGGTTTTGATTCTAGTTTAGGGTTTCGAATTCTATTCTCTAGCAGTCACATCAACACATTTGACTACCTGATGAAAGCGATTATTAATCTATCCAGACAAAAATGCATATACAGAACATTTTGCATGCGATCCTAGGGCTTCATGAACACCTTGAAGTCTAGTGATGTTTGTCAGGTAAAGAAGGCTAGTGTCCTCACATTTCTGTGAAAATTTAAGCAGGCATTTGAAATTGCTCTCAATTTGGGCATCAGAACTTTTTAGTTATTAAAAAAGTAGATTATTTTTAATTGATGACTTTCCCCATGTTAGAAATTTGACTCTGGTGTCAACTTGCTTGAAGAAGAAAAAAACCACATTGAGTTGGTTCAATAAAGATTAGCCAGTACTTGGAAAGAAGTACTGTTGTGCCCAGAGGGCAACAAGGGGCGCTACTTGCATCCCCATCCGGTCCTTGCTTTCAGACATGAAACGAAAGAGCTAAGGTGTGCTTCATCTCCCAACCAGAGAATTAAGACCGATTATCATTGTTATTTTGATTGATGAAAAACTGCAAAATTATAGGCCCCCACCAAAAAGACAATGGGCCTAAGGAGGACTGTTTCAAGGTCTTCATTTTCTGGACTCAGAGAATATTTGAACGCCTGTAACAATAGGAAAAAATCATAACTTAAATAATAAATACAAACTTGAAATTAATTTAAATTCAGATTTAAAGATAGTTAAGTAGGACTGATGTTCTTCCAGTATACCTCTCTGCTTAGTTCAGTCATTCATGAGTGAGTCTACATTTTCCTAAGTCCTAGGACTATTGGAGAATGCTATGGACTTTTTAAAGTAACTTCATGTATGTGATCTCATTAGATCTCTTAGTGTTTTATTTTTTTTAAATGTTATACGTAATCCATAATAAACAGGTACAATTCATTTTACTGAATAGTTTAAGTCTCAAAAATCTACTAAGCCTCTTCTTAGCGAATTTATAAGCAATAGTAAAACTTTATTTTTACCTTCATAAATACCTTTTTACTTATACCTCTATATGGCTTTTAAGCACTCAAGCAGACAAATTCTTCATGGACTCACTTTTGCATGTTTCAAATACTATTAACTTCTCTGTGTTAAGGTTCAATTAGATGGATTTATGTTGTCCGTTCCTGGCATTCACAGCCACTATTAAGGCATGATCAAGAAAACAGAAATTCTAATCCTGATGTTACAGCAATGGCCCCAATTCTACCTGCCAGAAATGATTTCAATTAGGGAGTCCCTGGGCTACCTTTTCTGTTTCCCCAGAACAAATGTTATTGATATAAAGGGAAACCTTTGGCTACCACATAACCCACTCACTCTGTGGAGCAGAGTTACTTAGAGCGCTCCGAATCCCATCTTTGATCTCTGGCGATATTTTTCTCTGTTATGTCACTGAGGTCACCTGGCTCATGTGTGACAAACTGCCTGCATAAGTCACAGTGCCAGTGGCAGAGATTTGTAACCATGCCCCTGGTCCATTGCCTTTGAATTATTTCACAGGCCCGCTGCTTTACATTTACACTCTGTCGGAAGATGAACAGGGGAAGGGAGGAAAACCAAGGGCAGGGTCTCATCCTGAAGGACAAGGGGAAACAGGTGGAAGGTTAATGGCCCTGGAGCGATTCCACAAGCCTCTCAGGCTTGATATATGGGCCTCGGGCCTAAAACGGGCATTGGCTTTCAAAGATATATTATTTCATTTGAGGAGAGACATTCTGGAGTTCCTGCATTTGTCTGCTGATAGATGATCCTCTGTCCACAATTGGTTATGGCGTGTGAGTTTTCCTTGGGCCTGCTCCCGTACATAAAAATTTTGCTGAGCTCTCCAAGCTTTCACATGCCTTTAAGAATGGGACGTGTGCAAGCCGGTTGGCAGGCTGTTGGATTTTTGTTGCTGCTATTTTAGTAGTTCCTTTTGAACCATGAGGCAAGTGGGGAATGAAAGACGCTTCTGTTCATTCATACATGACTTGATAAGGGTGGCCTTGCACACACAAAAAAAGGGAGGTGAAAAGGATGTTGAGAATCAAATATGGGTGTCAGTCTAGATGTGCTCAGCCCAAAATTCAGTTATTTGGGTTTCGAAGGTTGCTTCCATAAAAGATAGACACTATCAAACAGCTTTAGACTTTATAGCTGTTTGAAGCTCCCACTCCCCGTGCTTTTAACAAATAGCTTACTGGTTTTTTGGTTTTGTTTTGTTTTGTTTTTTCCTTTTCAAAAAGTTTGAGGTGGTTTGGAGAATGGAGGAGAACAGACAGTTGAAAATGAGGCTTTACCTGGAGATCCATGATTAATTTGCCTAACAAGAACCACCTGGCAATGTTACAAAGCAATATGTCTAATGGTTCAAATGTTACAATTGAATAGAACTGGCCACCAGATTAATGAAACCAGTTGCTTGAATTAACCTTGTGTGGCCTCTCAAAAGTTGTGCACCAGAGGTCTAAGACTGCAGAAATCACTTAGCCTCAGTCTCCTCATGTTCATAGATTTAGTATTCATGAAAATATTTAAAATTCTAATATGTCTCAATGTATGATTTTAAAAATTAATTACTAATTCTGGTTTGGGGTGGGTATATATAAATTCTTTTACTTTATAATTTCTGATAACTGTGATATCAGCCTTGTCGAGAGATAATGCTTATTTTTATGGCAAGCATTAAGGAAAAATGAGCTTTGAAAACTCACTAAACAAAAAGTGGTATTTCTTTCCAGGTCTTCTGTGTTCCATTACCCTCGTGTTTGGTGAATTCTCACACCACTGTGAAGAAATACCAAAATTCTATTTGTGGACATTTTTATCTTGAATAGCTTTGTTGAAAACAAATTCTTCACATGGAAACTTTCTCTTATCACAGATACACTGGCATTTAGCTACAAGAAGTTAATATTGGACAATTAATCTAATAATATGAGCATCAATAGGACTTTCATTCTTGAATGAGAGGCAACAAATTACAAATACTTTTCACATACAAAGGATTCTATCAAAATCCCTATTCATATAGCCCTCAGTAGAAAAATATCTCTGTTAGCAGTAAGATTATAAACATGTTCTTTTCTCTTTCTCTGGAATATTGCAGAGTATAGACAGGTTAGACTAGAAGCAAGAAGACTGGAGAGACATGTTTAGTATTAGCAAGAAGAAAATGTGATAACTTTCTGAGAAAGATCCAGAATTGCTAATTTCATAAAGTTGAATGAAGTGTTCACAGTCAGAAGAATCTGCTTTTCCACTTGTTGCTTGGATAAATGGATAAAAGGCTGCCAAGACTTCAAGCCACCAGCTGGGGGTACCATAGCTAAAATACTCCTAACAGAAGGGCAGGTTCCAAAGCACAAAGGCATGCTTTTCAATCACAGAATAAAATGTGGTTGTTTTAGTCATTTTAGCTTGTGACCTAAATGCCTCATTTTCATGTTTGAAAAGTTACCAACTTTATTTCAGTCATATTTCCCTTTCTCTGGTATTTCCCAGCCAGTAAGCCATGGTCCTGTGGGTTATGTCAATGCCTAAAGCAAACACCAAATCAAAGAATCCCATACAACTGGTTAAAATGGAGGCTCATTTTGAGTTAGTAAATAACACCCGCCTGTCTTCTACATCTGTCAAAGTCTTCTAGCTCAGATGGACACCTCTGTAAGCTGATCC
This sequence comes from Carlito syrichta, assembly GCF_000164805.1. Classification (NCBI taxonomy): domain Eukaryota; kingdom Metazoa; phylum Chordata; class Mammalia; order Primates; family Tarsiidae; genus Carlito; species Carlito syrichta. The sequence continues at coordinate 40,564 of NW_007064774.1, forward strand.
ATAGGAAGCCAAATACTTGCAAACAGCCTCTTAATTGCTCATTTGCAGTTGGACAAAATGCTAAACGCAGAAAGACTTCAAAGCCAATTCTGCATTGAAAACAGGATCCCAATACACATAGTCGCTTATTGTTGCAAAATTAGAATAACAAATGTTCCTAGCATGAGGCCAACATAAACTTGACTGAGTATTATTCAACCTGAAATATAGTCAACTTTTTTTTTAGCAGCACTATGAGAGGCATACTTAGCACTCTGTTTGTTGTTCTATACTGTTCATTTTAATGATATATTTAAGTCTTCATCACACTTTGTATTTTTACGTGTAATTGCCCGTATTAGAAAAAAACACTCATTAGTGTTCTGTTCCACTGACTTAATTATATCCCTTAATTAAATCTTGACTAACAGGGGGTCACTGCAGTGTCAGTGGGATTTGTCACTGTTTGTCAGCAGGTGTCTTGTTGCATCTATTTCTGGTTTTCCTATGGTTTGCATCTATTTAAGAGCTTGCTTTTTTTTTTTCCTAAATGCCAGAAGTTACCATTGGAAGGAAAGAACAGCATGTATTTGATAGACAACTGCTTCCCAATAGCTGGTTTGTAAGAGGAAATTTTTGTTTTCATTAGTCTAGAAAAGCTCTAGGTTAGGAGAAAGATGCTGAAAACAGACGTGGATACAACAGATACACTTTTTAAAAGATCATTATGTTTGCATTCTAGAAATTATAATCATATTTATGTATGCAACTCTAAAAGTTCCTTGGAGAACAAAAAATCTTTTTGTTGTTGTTGCTGTTATAAGCACCTCACACTAGGTGTTTTACACCAGGGTTCTTTGTATTAATTATTTGGTTCACATTTCTCATTTTAAAAATATAAAATAAATTACAACATATGAATCAAACTGAAACAAAAAATGTCTTTGATGTGTATAATGTACACAAAAGTCAGCTCATTATTTGGAATGAGTCTTAGTAATAAGATCACTATGCCTTCACATTTCACATTAGAATGTTTTAGATTCATGATTTTAGTACATTACTTAAGGGAGATATAATTCCCATGTTTCTGTCTATAATAGGCATCTAATGTTGATCTGAATAATTGATTAGTCCAGTCAGGCTTTTATAATTAGTTGTCAGCTTTTCAACGTAAGCCCTCAAAACACTTGCTGTGAACCTGCAAAGCCTTTACATTTACTAATCTGTTTTTAATCTAAAAATGTTTCCAAGCTACCTGAAAAGCATTTATATTTTTTTCTGGAATTAGGATGATCCTTCTAACATATGCTCTAAGAAACTCAGACCATATATTCCAAAACAAAACAAAACAAAAATAAGAACACCATTTTTTTTTTTTTTAATAGGAATCTCACTCTGTTGCAAAACTAGAGTGCATTGGCATTCTTACAGCCACTGCAGCCTTGGTCTGCTGGACTCAGGTGATCCTTCTGCCTCAGCCTTCCAAGCAGCTGGAACTACAGGCATATGCCACCACACCCGGCTAATTTTTTGATTTATTGTAGAGATGAGGTCTCATCAAGTTGTCCAGGTTGGTCTTGAACCCCTGGGCTCAGACATTCCTCCCACCTTGGCCTCCCAAAGTGTTGGTATTACAGGTGTGAGCCACCGCTTCTGGCTTAGAACACCAATATTTATTTAAAGTTTAAAAGTCACAAATTTTCTACCTGCTAATAAGTTTTTCAGACCTCAGACTTCTAACACTAAGTTTAAACAAGACAATGGGTTACAGGTAATCAAACAAACAACATAAAATAGTATTGTGACTTTACTGTCATTATATAAGCAATATTATTTTTGTTGGTTTACCTCCAAATATGAGAGGCAGAGCAAAATTTTTTTTAAAGAAGTGTATATTAAATTTAATTCTGAAATTCAAAGTAACTCATTTCACCCTAAATAACAACTCCAACTGCTTCTGTTTATATAACAAATGTTGTTTGTTATCCAAGGAGTTCTCAATACAATGCTCATTTGCTATTTTCTCTAAATTCCTTATTTTAAGTAATTTATAAGTATATAAAGATACATTCTTCTAAAACATTTCAAATGGTAAGATGGCAAGAATTTTTATACATTCTGTGAATTCCTGTACAGCCTCTTTGTTGTCACTGAGTAATGAAAGAATGGGTCGTATGTATACCACAAGGACCTACTAAGCAATAGGAACTCTCTAGATTGCTTGACATTTATACAGTTGAATCAATAATATACAGTTTGATTTCCTTGGAGTTGGTTAGATATTCTTAAGATTCCCTTTTTTCTTCAGTAAATACCTATCATGTCTCAGTTGTGTGTCAGGGAAGATCTTGGGACTTAGAGATTCAACATGAAGGGTATAAACAAAAATTCCTGCTTTTGATGAGCAGATTTTATTGAATATATAGTTTAGTGATTATGACTCTTTATTTATTTATTTGTTTTTTTTGTTTTGTTTTTTGTAGAGATGAGGTCTTGCTCTGTTGTCCAGGCTGGTCTTGAACCCCTGGCCCCAAGCGATCCCCCCCCCCCCACTTCGGCTTCCCAGAATGCTGGGATTACAGACCATGAGCCACTGCACCTGGTCATGAATCCTTGTTTAAAACAATTGCACTCATGTAATTTTAAAAAGTGCCTATGATTTGGCAAAGCAGCCTAATATAAGTAATAAAATGCTTCTGGCCTCACTTCTGTTTAAGCTTTCAAGAGACCTCACCTGTTTTACTACTCGGTATATGTGGGGAGTTCCAGTACATATCCCACATGTGCTCAAGGATTGCCTTAATAGCTAGAGTTCCTTTCTGAAGCTTGGAGTCAAGGGTAAAAAAGAACAATAATGATTTAGGGGGGAAATAGTACATTTTTAAAGATAGATTTATAGTTAGCAACGTTAAGTACCTGAATGATCACAGAGAAGGGTGTAAATCATATGAATAAACAAAGGATTTTAAAGCTTGCTACAATCTCTAAGAATATTTTTCCATGTTACAGCTAAATGAGACCCATTATGTAGGCTTTCAGATAAACTCACAAAGCTCTTATCCGTGTAAACCTCATAGATCTGCCATTATTCCTAGTGAATAACAAAGTATATCATGTAGTTTCATTAAAAATGCATTAATCCCTTTGTAGTAACCTCTCCCTAATTCATTGATTCGATAATACAAGAACAATGAACATTTCAGGCATAACAAAAATGCAGTATCAAAGCATACTGTATCTATAAATATGAAATATAACAGGAAAACAAAGATACTTACCAAAGAAGAATCAGACTTGCTAGCCACAAAATAGTGCTGTGGTTGACCACTGCTAAAATCTACTATACTGAGATTTCTGTTGGCCAGTTGTGGTGACTCACTCCTCTAATCCCAGCACTTTGGTAGTCTGAAGCATGAGGATCGCTTGGGCCCAGGAGTTCAAGACCAGCCTAGGCAACATATCAAGATCTCATATCTTCAAAAAATTAAAAAATTGGCAGGCGTGGTGGCACTCAAATGTAGTCCCAGCCACTAGGGAGGATAAGGCGGAAGGATTGCCTCTGAGCCTAGGTGGTCGAGGCTGCAGTGAACTGTGATCACGCCACTGCACTCCAGCCTGGGCAACAGAGTTGAGACTTCAACTAAAAAAAAAAAAAAAAGAATTCTGTCATAGGACACACACTGTGACCATTTGTACCAGGACTGATTGTACCAGATCAAATGACATGTGGAAACTTGATGATGAGAGGCGAGCAGAGGTGTCCTGGGCTCTGCCCCCAGGATGCTCTGGGGTGAGTTACTGCTGACTGGGGAGTAATGCTGCCTAGTAGGGATAGGAGGAGCAAGGTCAGAAATGCACCCTCTCCTAATAGGTTATTTACATAGTTCACCTAAGGCTCGGTTTTCTCATCTGCCAAGCATGATGTTACTTCTTTCAGAGATTTTACTGAGGATTAAATGATTTAACAAAAATCTAACTGTTGGTATATGGTATGTGTACAAAAGATGTCAATTTTCTCCTTCCTTTATTGATGCTTAAAAGTCCCTGGTACTGCATTTGATTCATTGGGCTTGGCACAAGCTGCTGAATATACATCACTTCCTTCTTATCGCCACGGAGGCCTCCTGTTGTGGAAATTAGGCAGGCTTTGGAGTCAAACATCCTTGACTTCAAATCCCTGCTCTTTCACTTGTTGTCTATAAGCTCTTAGGAAAGCCACTTAACTCTTAATTTCAGTGTCCTTGTCTATACAAGGGAGGATCCCAAAAAAACCAGAATTATCTTTGGGAGGGTGGGCCCCTTGTAGTACAGGCTTCCCCCAATGGTATCAGTGTACAAGGTGGCATTGTTGTGAGAGGCTGTGTTTGGCTTCAGTGAATTTTTTTTTTTTTTTTTGGAGATTCTTTCAACGTGTTTGCCCATTTCATGATGGGTGATTTACGAGCGCACCTGTTCACACATTACTGAGTGTTCAGCAGTTTTTGACCAGGAATGGTATGACTCCTGTGCCCTGCCCTCTCTGTTCACCCAATCTCATCCCGGGTGACTTTTTTTTTTTGTTGCCCTGGATGAAAAAAGTTCTCAAAGGGAAACGTCGTGCCGATGTGGAAGAGGCGAAATAAAAAAGTGACAGAGGCACTAAAAGGCATCAAAACTGACAAGTTCAAAAACTGTTTTGAGCAGTGGGAAAAGCTCTTAATAGGTGTATTGCACCAAATGGAGAAATTTTAGAAGGTGACTGAAGTTTAAACATGTAGGAATACACACACAATGTTTTATCAATAATTCCAGGTTTTTTGGGGTCCCTCCTCACAAAATGTCAGTCATGTACACTTATGGTATTTAAAAATTAGATAATTTCTGTAGAGTGCATTGTGCTAGAATCTGGGTACACAGAGATGAATTAGAAATTGTCTCTATCCTTAGAGGGGAGGGCGTGCATGTATACAAATATGAATGCCAATGGTAATTTTGTGAGGAATATGTTAGAATGCTATTCCTGAACTTGTGTTTCAACATTTCCAAAGCAAGAATTACATTTCAGAAACGCAGTATAAGGAAACATCTGCAGAAGTCCACAACACAATGTATTGTTCCAATTAACAAATGTGTTTATCCATGTGCATTTGCTATCTCCTGTATAGTTAGATAACATTCTAGGAGACTTTTTTAAAAATTTTAATTTAATGTAATTGTATTTTAGCATTGTGAGGTACAAGTGAGGATTTACTACATAAGTGAGTTGCATTCATGTGAAGTTTAGGCTTCTACTTATTCCCTTCTCTCCCTGATAGGGAACCAGGTATCCAGTGTGTTGTCACGTGTCTCCTTCCCTCCTCTCTCCCCCGTCCCCAAGCAATATCCAGTGTCTGCCAATCTCACCCTTGTGCTCTTGTGACTAGTGATTAGGGCTCACTTATGAGTGAGAAAATACAGTATTCAGCTCTTTGTTTCTGTGATAGTTCACTTAGTATGACGGTCTCCTGCTGCATCCATGCTTCTGCGAAGGCCATGATTTTGTTCTTTTTTTGGACGCATACTATTCTAGGAGACCATTTTTAAAAGTGTGTAACTCCCATTTCTCTTGAGTCCAATGACTACCCCTATTCATCGTAGGATAGAGGATGGAGAGATGGGAGGGGTGTCTTTATCATGAGAAGTTTGTGAGACTATCATCGTAACTACATGGTAAAGATGCTGAAATGCTGCTTGGAGTCAAGGTGGAGAAAATGAAAAGAACCCCAGGAATCCATCATGATTCACTTACTTTGTTAAGACTTTCTGTCTTTCATTAGTTTGTCAAAAAAGCCTTATTTATGCGAAACAATTAAGTGTCTTATTAATGGAAAGGTAAGAGTGTGGGAAGAAAATGAGTTCTGAAAACTTGTAGAAATAAAGGACTCTGCACGCCTGTAGTTCCAGCTACTTAGAAGGCTGAGGTGGAAGGATCTCCTGAGCCCAGCAGGTCGAGGCTGCAGTGGCGTGGCCGTGAGTATGCCGTTGCTCTCCAGCCTGGGCAACAGAGTGAGACTCTGACTCAAAAAAGAAAAAAGAAAGAAAGAAAGGGCTCATATAATTACATTACATTATGGCGAGCACAATACAATAAGTCGCTTACATACGAACAAGTTCCATTCTGAGAGTTTGTTCATAACTTTAATTTGTTCATAAGTCCAACAAAGTTAGCCTAGGTACCCAACTAACACAATTGGCTATAATGTAGCAGCTACATCACTGCTGCTTTTATGCTTGCTTCCAGACTTCCTGGGCTTTAAATACAAATATTGTACTACAGTACTCTACACCGTACTTGACAGTAAAGTACACAAAAGCACGACCACTTATAGAAGATGTACACACGTAACAATGTATGTCAGACATGTGAACTAACTTACATGATTGAACATGCGAACACACATTCACATTTTCGAAAGTTTACAACTTGAAGGTTCCTATATAAGAGACTTACTATAATAGAAGTCTCCTAAGGAGGGTAAAATCTCAACAAATGTGAGTGCACATGTCCTTAGTGCAGTTTATTTTTTTATTTTTTATATTCGTTAGAGACAGGGGCTCAATCTTGTCAGCCCACTTTGAGTACAGCAATTTAATCATAGCTCACTCCAGGCTTGACCTCCTGGACTCAAGTGATACTCCTAACCAAGCCTCTGAAGTAGCTGTGACTACAGGCATGAGCCACTGCTCCCAGCCCTATACGACAGAGTTTTGGCCTCAGTGGTCACTCCACAAAATTTTTAGCTTGTCAGAAATTTTATGATAATATGCAAATGATTGGTATTGACTTGAAGCAGTCGTTCTCAAACTTTTGGTCTCCTTTGCACTCCTGAAAATGAAGATCCCAAACACCTTTAGTTTATGCGAGTTTTAACTATCAGCATTAATGAATTAGACGTTAAAAACAGAAATTGTTAAAAACAAGCATTCCCAAGGACACATTCCATTTACCACGGGAGTGATGACGTCATTCCATCCTGAAGCCTGTGTACACTCCTGAGAGGCACAGGGTCACAAGGGCAAATAACATCATGCTATAATTAGGAAAATAGTTTTAACCTCTCAGACCCCTGGACCACACTTGCAAAGCCACTGATTTAAGTATTATCACTCTTGTGGATATCTACTCTTCCATAGGGATTAAAGGTTGATGCCAACTGAATATAATTTTCCAATAAGTTTTCAAACTAGCAAGTAGGTGGAGTAGTGAGAGAGACATCCAGAGGAGCACAAACTGTTCTCACAGTCCTACCAATGGTTATAAGGCAACTTCCTCGGGGGATGAGGGGTATCAACAAAGTCAGGAACCGTTTGAGGGCAACACAGATGTGTGTAGATCACTGACAAACTTCCTCTGCATGTCATCCTCCACCTCCTCCTCAATACACACTCACATTCACACATACAATAGACCCCCCTGGAAAGTGACAGAAATTGCAAGAACCTCAATGTTGTCCTTGCCTCTGCTCTGGTGCCATCCTGAGCCCTGACCACATTGAGTTGCTTTTATTTACTTATTTTTGAGTTGGGGTCTCACTTCATTGCCCAGACTGGAGTGTAGTTGCATAGTCAGGGCTCACTGCAGCCTTGACCTCCTTGGCGATCCTTCTACCGCACCCTCCCAAGTAGTTGGGACTACAGGCGTGAGTCACCACGACTGGTTAATATTTTGATTTTTTGTGGTGTCAAGGTCTCACTATGTTGGCCAGGCTGGTTTTGAATTTGGGCTCAAGTGATTCTCATGCCTTGGCCTCCCAAATTGATGAGATTTCAGGCGTGAGCCACTGTGCCTGGCCTGAGTTGCCTTTATTTTATTTTATTTTATTTTATTTTATTTTATTTTATTTTATTTTATTTTATTTTATTTTATTTGAGTTGGAGTCTCACTCTGTCGCCCAGACTGGAGTGCAGGGGCCGCTCCCGGCCACCGCAGCCTCGACCTGGTGGGCTCTGGCGATCCTTCCACCTCAGCCTTCCAAGTAGCAGGAATTACAGGCATGCGCTACCACGCCCGGCTGATTTTTTGATTTATTGTAGAGATGAGGTCTCGCTGCCCAGGCGGGTCTCGAACCCGCGGGCTCAGGCAATCCACTCACCTCAGCCTCCCAAAGGCGCGGGATTACAGGCTGAGCCACTGAGCCCGGCTCTGAGTTGCCTTTAAAGGGCAGTGGATCAAGAGAAGATCCCGCTGGGCCTCTCCAGCAGTTAGGGTTTCTTTCTGATTGGCTCCAAGACAAGTAAGAGAAATAGCTGGGAGTCCATGTCCAAACAAGGGCCTGGAGATTTTGCTTAGCATTTTGCATTGAACTCTTACTTACTTTGTAATATTTGATTGAGCTAGGTGTTAGGAACTAGATCTGACTTTTGGAGAAGAGTGTTACACTCTAACAATGGGTATTATTAATTGAGCCCAAGCCTTGTCTTTGATTCTGGTTATGTATTAGCCCAATTAGCTCTTACAACAAGGAGGGGAGCAGTGGGGAGGGTCAATATTAATCAGAATTTGACTACAATCAGAATAAACTAAGGCTCAAGGAGTTAAGTCATTTACCCAAGATCACACTGTTGGCCACTGGCAGAGCATGGGTCTGCACCAGACTTGTTTCATTTCATACTCCTTACCCTTTGCCATCATTGTTATTGATCTCATTCCATATTACTGTGCCTAAAATTTTGATGTGTGACACTATGTGCATAACCGCATGTGCATATGGGGTGGGGCACATCTGTTTGCTGGAATTTTCTAGAGCTTTGTATTAAAAGTGTAGTATGTCAGCTTGTTAGACATGCATGTCTAACAATACCAGCTGAGTCGCAGTCTGCACTTTAACAGGACCTCCTGGTGAATTGCAGTGTGTTCAAGTTTGAGAAGCAGGGATCTTGAGCACAGTTGTATCTCTCTCTGAGCTTTTTTTTTTTTTTTTTTTTGAGTTGAAGTCTCATTCTGTAACATAGGCTCGAATGCAGTGGCATAATCATGGTTCACCTCAGCCTTGACCTCCTGGGCTCAGGTTTCCACCTCAGCCTCCTGGAACTACAGGTGCCACACCACCATGCCCGGCTAATTTTTAAATTTATTTTGTAGAGACGAGGTCTCACTATATTGCCTGTCTGGTCTCAAACTTGCGGGCTTAAGCTATCCTTCCACCTCAGCCTCTGAAATTGCTGGGATTGTAGGCATGAGCCACTGCACCCTGCCTCCCTAAACTTTTATGAAAGAATTAAGGGAAGCCATTAGTACAGTTTCCTGCTCAGATATATATTCGGCACCTTTAGTAACAAACAAAAAACATGCTGCTTTAAAAAAATAGGCTTTATTTTTAAAACTTACATGCCATCTTGTCCATAATTTCGGACATCATATAATAATTCTTCAAAACCTCCTACTCTATGAAGAGATAAAAGCTGTGAGTTTTTGTAGTCATCTTTGAGGTCTGCCTGGAGTGTGCTTGATTAAAAGCAAACAGAGACTGAAGGTTCCCGTTTAAAAACGTGGTTTGTGGTGGAGTCTTAATTTGTACCGCTGGGCAAAGGTCATACAGAGGAGCTCGTTAATGTACTTGCTCTGGGATGAGATCAATCTCCATACTTCACCATATTGATCCGATGGCTCATTGGCTCTTCCCTCCTTGAACTGGTTAGTGCACGTGTGAATGGAGATAGATGGCTTTGTGAGACCAGGAATTCTATCGGGGCACCACCCGGAGCCAAAGGTGGCTGTCGTTCTGTCCTCATTTAGGCAATGCTTTGGGTTCCTAGTGTTAGGCTCTTGGACTTGTTCATCAGTTACTCAGAAAAAAGGGTTTTAAAAGAAATAAGTTGCTCTTCTACAATGGGTATTCTTTTTCTTCTATAGTTTTTAGGAATCATGTGCGCTCCGAGTACAGATTAGATTTATTTGAATAGAGGCAGATGGCTTGCATTAAAGGATAACATCAATATTACTACCATATAGTTTATTTCTTAATTTAAAGATATCTGCTCAGTGTGATCGTTAAGACTCAGGAATCTCCCCTCTGTTCCTCTTTGTCAAAAACTCGATACCATTTCTGTATGTATTTGATGGTTTAATTGCAGAAACACAGAGGAAGTAGCGGCTTGGCAAACCCAGCTCGTAAAACACTTATGTGAGCTTTGTGTACTTCTTCCTTGAGGTAATAGGCCGTGTGAATTCTAGAAATGAGTAGGAATAAGCAAAACATTCCTCAATTTAAAAAGATGTGTAGATTCCAGATTAAAACTGGATACAAACACACTTGAATCCCTTTGAACTCTCAGTCGTGGTTTCCAAGAGAAACTGGATATTGAAGAAATAGCAGCCTCCCTACCATTCCCAAACCTCGATATTTTCATGACGCTTGGTTACGAGCTCGTTGAGAAGTATTTCCTCTTCATCCTTGAATCTCTTCCAACCCAAGCAAAATGCTCCACCCAGCAATGAGCAGGTGTAGACTTCTGCTAGACTTCCTTTTTCTAGTTTTTCAAAGTTTACCTTGAGAAAGCATGTAAAGCTCGAGTCTGAGGCAAATTTACATAGGCCAAACTTTTGCAAAGTAAAATTAAACATAATTCTTTGGGTGGTATTTCTACAATATTACACTTGTGAATTACCACTTTGAATGTCAAAATATGGCCATTTTTCAGTTTTAAAAAATGACCTTTTTAGATGAATTAAGAGTTAGATCTCCTGATCACCAGAAGAACTTTCAGAAAGAATCATGTTCTTCCAGAGTCCTCCCGGATAGAAAAGAACATACAGGAATATAATAAGTATAACATGAAGACTGGACAGCTCTGTAAGATTTTGTATCTTAGGACATACTTCTTTTGTCCCTCACCTTTGGGAAGGCAGATGGTTACAATAAGGAAGAGGACACAGCTTACTCTTTAGCCAGGCTCTAGCTGAGCTCCTTTTTAAAAAAGAGACAGTATTGCCACTGTTGCCTAGACTGAGTGCAGTGGCTATTCACAGGTGCAATTATGCTGTACAGCAGCCTTGAGCTCCTGGTTGGCCTCAAAGGATCCTCCCACCCTAGCCTTCCAAGTAGCTATGACCATAGGCATGGGCCACTGTGCCTGGCTGACTCCTTTTGAGCAATGAGATAGCAATAAGATGCCCTGGATGCTCAGTTTGAACTGCCATATTCAGGCCACTGGTGAGAAATGTGCAGCAGTTCAGGCAAAGCTGAGTGGGCCTTCAGGAACTAGTATAGAACGATACTGCACCAGTTCAACTGGCCTTGTACACCTGGCTAGATGTGCACTGGTGGAATATTGTTACTCCCTCCTGTGAATGTGAATGGGTTAGGGTTAGTATATGTTATCTTCTAGGGGAACGTCCTTAGTCATCAAGAAAGAGTTTAAAATACTTTTTTGGCAGTGAAGAGTCCTAATGGGACATAAAAGAATAATAGGAAAAGTACACCATGTTGGGCCTAGAAACACTTTAGCTTTTCTAGTGTGTCATGGCCAACATCATGAAAATGAGGACTTGCGATGGACTAATTTTTATTTATTTATTTATTTATTTATTTATTTATTTATTTGGCATCTCACTCTGTTACCCAGGCTGGAATGAGGTGGCATGCTCATGACCACTGCAGCCTCAACCTACTGGGCTCAGGTGATCCTTTGGCCTCAGCCTTCCAAGTAGCTAGAACCACAGGCATATGCCACCATGCGCAGCTAATTTTTTGATTTATTGCAGAGACAAGGTCTCACCAAGTTGCCCAGGCTGGTCTCAAACCCCTGGACTCAGGAAATCCTCTCACCTGTGCCTCCCAAAGTGCTGAGATTATAGGCGTGAGTCACCACACCTGTCTCAAGACTAATTTTTTTTTTTTTTTTTTTTGAGTTGGAGTCTCACTCTGTCGCCCAGACTGGAGTGCAGTGGCCGCTCCCAGCCACCGCAGCCTTGACCTGCTGGGCTCCGGCGATCCTTCCGCCTCAGCCTTCCAAGTAGCTGGAATTACAGGCACGCGCTACCACGCCCGGCTGATTTTTTGATTTATTGTAGAGATGAGGTCTTGCTGCCCAGGGGGGGTCTCGAACCCGCGGGCTCAGGCAATCCACTCACCTCAGCCTCCCAAAGGCGCGGAATTACAGGCTGAGCCACCGAGCCCGGCGTTCAAGACTAATTTTTAAGACCAGTGCTCACATTGCTACAGTTTTGTTATTCCAGTTATCAGTCTGCATCCACGCCAAAATGCTGCCTTCTTAGCATTCAAATACAACAGACTACAAACTGTGTGACCAGCTGTGTGAAAACAGGCTGTGGTCTGATGTGTGCTAACAACCCTTCTGCAGCCCTGTATCTCTCCATACAAGCTAGAAACTGTTGGTCAGTTCAATTAAAAAATTAATCAACTTCATGAGTTGACTGAATTACATGTTTGACATGAATCAACCAGCCCACTCTGTGAAGTAGCATGTCATGGAACAGCCAAGGGTATAGTACAGTCATGTCCTACACAATGAGGTTCTGTCAACAACAGATATACAATGGTGGTCCTGTAAGATTATAATATTATACTTTTACTGTCCCCTTTCTATTTGTTGCTGTTGTTATCAGAGTTTCTCTCTGTCACTCAGGTTGGAGTGCAATGGCATGATTGTGGCTTACGCAGCCTTGACCTTCTGAGCTCAGGCAATCTTTCCACCTCAGCCTCCCAAGCAGTTGGGACTACAGGCATGTGCCACCACACCTGGCTAATTTTCGGGCTTATATTTTTTGTAGAGTCAAGGTCTTGCTATGTTGCCCAGGCTGGTCTCAAACTCCTGGGCCCAAACAATCCTCCTGCCTCAGCCTCCCAAAGTGCGGGGATTATAAGTATGAGCCACCTTACCGGGCCTACTGTCTCTTTTCTATGTCTAGGTGACGTTTACATACATAAATACTTTCTACTGTGTTAAAACTGCCTCTGGTCTTTAGTACAGTCACATACTGTGCAGGTCTATAGCCTGGGAACAACAACCCCCACCATACAGCCTAGGTATGTAGTAGGCTACCCAGCTAGCTTTCTGTGTGTATACCCTATAATCTTTGCACAATGAGGAAATCTCCCAATGACGCGTTTCTCAGAATGTGTCCCTGTCATTAAGTGAAGCATGATTCCATGCTTGAGTAAGTATGTGGGGGAGAAGCAAGGAGGGTACCTCTAGAAACACAGAGAACCATACAGCTCTTCTTTTCTGAGAATATGTTCCCTCAAAGAAGAGTGTATGTACATGGAAAATGTAAACAGTTTCTTTCTACAAATATTATACCCATTTTCAGGGTGATTCGTACTGCAAATGAGACACAAACAAAATCAACCACTTAAAATGGCGTCTCTTCTGGGCAAACCCAGAAGAGACGGAGAGCAATACAGTTCTGTCATTCTCCTTTTTTGAGAAGGAAAAAAAAATCCTCTTCCCCACTCAACCTCTATTAGAACAACATTTCTTTAATACTAAGAGTATTTCTCCCCTTTTACGACGGAAATAAGTGGGAAAATAGAATCTGATATCTTGTGTTTCATTTCCCAGCCACGTTCATAGTAACTTGTGTTCTGTATATCAGGATAGCTGTGCTGTGCATACATTCTTCTAGATCTCAGCATGATGTCTTTCATCTTTATATTCAGATATAAACCCAGTGGTCATAGAGATTACCAAGAATGATTAAAGGAAAGACTACTAGACATATGGAAGGCAAAAAGATGTTGTCTTGGAACCTATAGACTTCTCACTCCATGGGGACAGATTCAACAGAGGAAGGCCTGTGTTTTTGGAAGGGAGTGTGTATGCAGGATGAGAGTGGGGGGTACAAGTACAGCATCATAGCCTGTGTGGTTTTCTCCCTTATCTGGAATATGAAAGCAGAGGTATTGCAAGGCATATATTTTTTAAACCATAGAGCTGGGTATAGTGTTGCTAAAGATCTCGATCATGTGATTTTGATTTCAAAGTCTTTACCTTGCAGCTTGTGTGGAACGTCTTCCCCATTTTACTGGCCAGGACAGAATTGGTCGAAACTGGTGACTCACAATATTGATGAATAGTGTTTCCATGATACCAATACCCCTCGTTTTTAGGTTTGGACCTCTTTGTAAGGGTGGAGGAACCTGTCCTCCACCCTGCTGAGCTAAGGGCAATTGTAGAAAGAGCCACTGGCAACCAGGAGTTCACTGCTGGCTCTTCTGGGGCTGAGGTCAGGCCAAGCAGGGGTTATCCGGCTCTTTCCATGGTGACCCACAAGGGCACCAAGAAGCCAGTGGCATCACGGTTTGAGGGGAGGTGATCCAAACGCTGCTCCAGTGAGGACAGCTGGGGGCAGGTGTTTCCCACAGACTGTTGGCAGAGTGCTACTCATTCTGTTGTGACCCACAAACAGTTCCATTCACTTCCCCCATCCAGATAAAGTTCTATGTGGCTACTTGAAGAAAGGGCCTGGAATCAAATTAAGTTATTGTTTGCCTACATAGCTTGAGAGAAGAATCTAGAGAATCACGTCATCTAATATTATAGCTTGTGAATTGAAGAAAAAAAAAGAAGACAACGTAAACTCCCCCCCCCCCCCCCCCCCCC